>NC_058419.1:30186083-30237729 GCF_002201575.2 Neomonachus schauinslandi | reverse complement strand
AGCCTAGCAGGTGTTTTCTCCCCGCATCAGACACAGCCTCTGGCACCCTGGGAGCGAGCGCCCAGCAAACCCTTGGCTTGCCTTTATGAGGTCTCACTGTAGTGGCTCCCGAAGGAGAGCCCGGGGCGGGGGGGGGGGGGGGGGGGGCAGGAGAGGCGCCTGGCAGATTGACTGCATGGCCTCAGTTGTCGCCTGGAGCCTTCACTAACTGGGTGGGACTGGGAGGCAAGTACTCGGTGCGGAGGCTAACGTGGAACATTTCAGTACGAGCCTTGAGCTGGGCACCCAGGGCGCAGGTATGAACGAGCCGCTGGCCCTCGTGGGAGGCCGGTGGAAAAATCGAAATGAGAGATTTTGAGTTGGAAATCCGCCCCCACTAGCTGTGTGACGTTGAGCACATGTTTCCTCGCCCGCATCTCTGAGGGGGTCTAGGGTGGGGTGGGCTGGGGTGCTCAAAGAATCCTGGAGCCAGGTCTATAATGTTTGCATATTCACGAGGAGAATATATTTAGCTACTAAGTAATTCAAATTACATGTTATTATTAGTTTTTTTTTTTTTTTTTTTTTTTTTTAAAGATTTTATTTATTTATTTGAGACAGAGAGAATGAGAGACAGAGAGCATGAGAGGGAGGAGGGTCAGAGGGAGAAGCAGACTCCCTGCCGAGCAGGGAGCCCGATGCGGGACTCGATCCCGGGACTCCAGGATCATGACCTGAGCCGAAGGCAGTCGCTTAACCAACTGAGCCACCCAGGCGCCCTATTATTAGTTTTTAATTTATTTTTGTAAGATTTTATTTTTTTAAAGTGATCTCTACACCCAACGTGGGGCTCCAACTCACAGCCCCAAGATCAAGAGTCGAACGCTCTACGGACTGAGCAGCCAGGTGCCCCTAAATGACATTTAATAGTTGAAAAGTAAAATGGCAGTGGTAGCATTTTGTAACAATCAAGTGATCAAATGTTTATGAAAGCTCTTTGTTCATCCAGAGAGGCTCCACAAAGGTTCTTCAGTTTTTCCATCGCTAATCTTCAGTTTTTCCATCGCTAAAATACACAGTAGCCACTTGCTAACTGCTTCTTGATGAGAAAGAAAGTGTGTTCTGGGTGATGATGTGAATAGTGGGCAAGTTAAGTGACAGAATCCATATACCAATGTGAAAGTTAAGGATGCAAGACTGTCTGGCATGTGTCAAGTGACTTGTGCGGACACCCGAGTTGTCCAGATGGCAAATCCTGAGTGACCTCAGAGCCGGGAGTAATCACCCATCACTGTGAGTGGGTGGAGGCCAGGCTCAAGACGGGCCTTGAGGATTGGACTGGATTTCAGTAAAGAGGCATAGGGAAGGGCATCTAGACAGAGGGAGTGGCATGCGTAAAGGTGCAGAGGCAGGAAGGTATGAAAGGTTGGGCACGGCAAGTGCCAGAGGCCGGGGACCTCTGCTTGGGCTCCCTGTCATGTCCCGGTGACTAGCACGGTCCTTGGCACATAGTAGGCCCTCAGAAAGTGTTTGTGGAAGGAACCAATAAATGAGTGAATGAATTTGGCCGAGATGAAACCAAAATCTCCCATACGTTGAGAGAGTCAGGACAAGCAGACAGAAACCAGAAGGACACAGTGGCTTTCAAGAACATTTTCTCCCCGGCCAGATGGGAAGCTCTAAGAAGCGGGCCCAGAGCCATGCCGGGCCTGTTCCTCCCTGTATCCTCAGCACCGAGAACGGGAACCAGCGCCCGGAAAGAGCTCTGTAAATATTCGCCGAAGTGAGTGGATGGATGTGGCGGTCCGCGGGGAGGCATAGACTGTGGAGTCAGAGAGCCCTCAGTTCGGGGGCCGGCTCTGCTGGTGATCGCGTGGGTGACCTCCGAGATGTTCATTTTCCCTTCTGATCACAATTCCCACTTCACAGGGTTGTCCTGAAGATTCAGTGACAGCGCCTGCTGCCACCTGCAGGGACGGTCGGGAGCCCTCACGATCACACCTGTTGAGCTGGAGCAGATGCGGGTGTCCGGCGCCGGCAGCGGGGCAGGCGGAGAGAAAGGGGTGAGGGCGAAAGGAGGATCGAAGGGCCCTGTTATTTCCGAAAGGAGACGGCAGGGTGCATGCGTGCATGCAAACTCAAGGCAGAGATACGGATGAGCTCAGAAAGGGGCCGAAGAGCATGGAGCCAGGGCTGGCTGGAGCCCCCAGGAGCCAAGCAGAAGAACCCAGACGACTCACAAGGGGTCCTGCCGTGCCTGGTCAAGGAAAGCCACCGTGGCCGATTCCCAGACCCTGAAGGTTTGCGGGCAATGGTATTTTCGCAGGACTTTAGAGACGCGTGTATTTTCTTCTCTTCTCCCAAAATGTCAGAAAAGCACAGTCCACAAGGGGGCAGATGCTATCTGGCAGAGTCCAATCACCGTAGAAACGCGGTGATATTAAAAGGCTGCCTTCCCTTGTAGATGCTCCAGGATCCTTGGGGGCAGTCCCCTCCCCGGCCTCATTAGCAGAGGTGTGCGAGTCATGACAGGGCCACGAGGTGAGCGCGCTGGGAAGCCGCCGGGCCCTGACTGACGCCAGGGGACATGGGGTCTTGCTCAGACTTGGCATGGCTCCCTGCTTCTGGCCTAGCTCTTGGCCGCCCTGCTGTTTGCGTCTCCCTTGCAGGACCAGGGAGGAGCCAAGGGCCTGATGGGGTGAGCAGAACCCCTGCAAACAGATCAATCTGGCTCGTGCCCACTCCACACAGGGCCCGGGATTGGGTGTCGGGAGCTGGAAATCCAGAAGAAAGCAGAAGATTCTAATGGAAGCAAGGAGGCAAACCCACACTGATTCAGAGAGAGGCTCTGGGATCAGAGAGACCTGGGGTCAGATCCCAGCTCTACCACTTCTTAGCTGTATGTCTTAGGACATGTTACTTAACCTCAGTTTTCTCATCTGGAAAATGGGGAGAGTAATAACAGCGCCCACATCATAGGGTGGTTGTGGGGTTTCAATGAGACAATGTATCAATGAGAGAATGCCTGGGCAAACAATACTCAGTAAATGGTGGCTGGCATCCTTGTTACTCTTTATAGTAACAGTAAAGCAATCTGGTACATGCTGAATACCGAAAAAACCTGGAAGACACAGTGGCAAGGTAGTAGGAGGTGGGTTTTACCTGAGTTGTTGAAGGTGAAGAGGCAGGAGTTGTGAACACAGAATGGGGAGGGCGTCCGAGTAGAGGGAAAGGGGGAATGTCTTCAAGGTTGGCAGGGAGCTTCGCGTGGCTGGCCGCTCGGTCTGCATTGACTAGGGTGAGGCTGCCTCGCTGGGGCTGAGTGGCTGCAGGCGAGGGAGGCTGCTTGGCTCCCCATCTCAGCATTAAGAAGCTGGGGAAGTGATGGGAAGAAAAGAGTGTCTCAGGTGACTGGCAGAAAAGTCTCTTGGTTTCCAGCCTCAGCATTTTAGAAGAGGAAGGCAAATCCAAGAGAGCAAGTGCATTAGAGTTCTCTAGAGAAACAGAACCGATAGGAGGTAGATATAGATCAATGATAGAAAGATAGACAGATAGATAGAAAGATAGATTTTTTTAAAGATTTTATGTATTAGAGAGAGAGAGAGAAGCACGTGTGTGTACGTGTGCACAAGAGAGAGAGCGAGAGCAGGGGAAGGAACAGAGGGAGAAGGAGAAGCAGGCTCCCCGCTGAGCAGGGAGCCCGATGCGGGGCTCGATCCCAGGACCCCAAGATCATGACCTGAGCCGAAGGCAGACACTTCACCGACTGAGCCACCCAGAGAGATATATATTATAGGAATTGGCTCATGTGATTATGAAGGCCAAGAAGTCCCAAGAACTGCCATCTGCAAGCTGGAGACTCAGGAAAACTGTTGGTGTAACCCCATGCCAGTTCAAAGGCCTGAGAACCATGTGGCCAGTGGCATGAGTCCTGGTCCAAGTTCAAAAGTCCAAGAACCAGAAGCATCAATGTCTGAGGGTAGTATAAGATGGATGTCCCTGCTCAAGCAAAAAAAAAAATAAAAAAAGAGCAAATTTGCCTTTCCTCCATCTTTTTGTTCTATTTGGGCACTCAACAGATTGGCTAATGCCCACCTGCACTGGTGAGGGCAATCTTTGCTCAGTCTCCCGATTCAATCGCTGATCTCTTCCAGAGACACTCGCACAGACACACCCCAAAATCATCTTTTACCAGCTAGCGGCGCCTCCCTTAACCTGTTTGACACGTAGAACTAACCAGTACAGCAAGCCGAGGAAGAGAAGCGTCCCAGTGTTCTCTCTGCAGGTGCAGACCCAGGGGGAATAAACTGAGAATACAGAATAAAGCAGTCAGACACATATCTAGAATTCCACCGTGGTGACCCAATGGGACCTAGAAGTCAGCTTCTACCCACAAACCCCTCAGGCAGCAGCTGCAAAATGCTTGTCCCCAGGCAGTGCCCTCCCCCAACCCCCACCCCAGGGCAGCAAGTTGGAAGGAGGTTCCTGACATTTTGAATCCCAGGGCCTGGTCTAAGGCTTTCATTTCCATACTGATTTTATAAGTTTAACTTTCCCTGATAGCAGATCTTTTTAGGGCCTTGCAGAGCTGGGTTTATTTCCTGTCGGCCCAAATGGTAGGCACCCAGAGAACCCTTGGTCCCACAGGCCCTTGGGGCGAGGCCTCAGCCCAAAGAGCCCCAAACAAGAGCTAATAGAAGAGCTTTTTATATTTAGCTTTAGGATATCCTAAGTGATTTTTTAGCAGCACATTTCCTTCCCTAAATAAGGTCGGATTAGGCAAAGATTAAAATTAACTTTATGAGAAGCAGTCGAGCAGAGTGGTTAAAAGCCTCTAAGTGCCCCGGTTATGGGCTCGTAACCACATGGACCGATTTCCAATGGGTCCCCACCACTTACTAGCTCTTGCTGCGAGGCTGAGTTTCTTCATCTGTAAAACGAAGACAGCCAGAAGCCCTTCCTCGTGGCATGTCCATGAGGACTGCTTGGGAGAGAATGCGTGTATAGTGCTGAGCTCCGTGCCTGACCCACGGGAGCATTCCCGAGAGGGTCGTGATCATGCTTATTGTCACATGGTTACTATTTCCCAGCAGATGGGATGCGCTTCGCAGAGAGGAAGCCTGAAGGTAGTCTGGGGGCGGAGGGCGCAGAGGGAAAAGTCAGAGCCCACGATCCAGAAAAACCATGCCACACCGGAAAACTGACTTGTCCATTTGCCCTCGCCAAAACCACCAGAACCTACTTTGCCGACCCTTGTTCTCAGACTGGGGCTAGCTCCTTAGCAGGTTTCGGCTGGATCCAGCCGGAGGCATTGACCCCTGCCCAGCTGGCCAGAGCTGATCGGGAAACACTTCTCTGGGCCGGGGCCAGGCTGGGGACAGGGGCGTGTCTGCAAGGTGACAGGCTGTCACCCACGGAGTCACCTTTGTCCGTGAAGGGCGGATGACGTGGTCAAAGCCCGTGGAAGGAAAAACTGCCTTCTGCCTTGGGCCGGGCTCACCTGCCTCCGCATTCTTGCCGGGTTATCAGTCTCCTCATGTGATGTGCTTGGAAAAACACCCGCCTTTTTGTAGCCAGGACGTGGTAAGAAGACCTCTTGGGCGTAACCGCCACGGCGAAAGCCCGAAGTGTGTCCCAAGCCAGGAAGACCGATGGGTCAATTCCGTCGGTATATCCTGGATCCTTCGTTGTTGTCAACAACCTTGGCACTTTAAATCTTTTTTTTAAGATTTTATTTATTTGACAGAGAGAGACACAGCAAGAGAGGGAACACAAGCAGGGGGAGTGGAGAGGGAGAAGAAGGCTTCCCGAGGAGCAGGGAGCCCGATGTGGGGCTTGATCCCAGGACCCCGGGATCATGACCTGAGCCGAAGGCAGACGCTTAACGACTGAGCCACCCAGGCACACCTAAATTTTTTTTTTAAGTTTTATTTAGTTAAGTAATCTCTACACCCAACATGGGGCTTGAACCCGCAACCCCGAGGTTAAGAATCGCATGCTCTTCCACTGAGCCGGCTGGGTGCCCCTCATTTATTGTCTGCATAGGTAACGTGTGCTTCTGATAGCAAATTCACAAGGCAGGAAGGGTTTGCGGTGACCCCTTAGTCTCTCTCCCACTGCTGTTGCCCTCCACAGATGATCGATGGCATGTGCGAGCGTAGATTATATCAACACAGATGGTAGCATTTTTACTCCTATTTGTAGTCCCTGTGCCCAGCAGAGAGCCAAACACGTCTCCCTTTAAAGAAAGTTTGGTGGTTGGTTAAAGGTTTTGGCTCCAAAGTGTGTTGCCCTCGTCCCAGCCCCGGCTGCGTGTGCTGACTGGTTGATATTTCCACGGGAAGAGCAGCACGTGCGTGTTGGGGCTTGCAGCTCTGACCATACTTTCTCAGGACTGAGATTTATGAGGAGGCCACTGGGGCCTTGCTCACTGTAAACAACTTGTTACCTACCCCGATGTACTCTTTTCTTCCCAGTTCTGTTCCATGTCCAGCCAAAGCTTGGCTCTGGCCACTCTTTGGTGGTGGTGTTTGCCCAAGGCTAGGGTTAGAAAGATTCTGATGCCGTGGTCATCTTTGGGGAGTCGCTAAGCACACTCAGCTCAGAATTTGGGCTAAAATAACTGCAGGGGTTTCTGAATCCTGGAGGTACGCCTCAGCCACTGCCAGAGCTGACTTTTCCAGAAGCATCCGAGCATCCAGACAACGTCCTCATTCTCTTTCTCCCTCTCTTTGTCTCTGATGTGACTAGGGGACAGGCTGGACTCTTGCACTTGATCCATATAAAAGGACCTACGGAAGAAAGGAAAAGGGGAAGTGGGAAGGTTGCTCCTTGTCCTGCTCTGTTCTCACAAGGATGATAAGCCCAGGGAGGCAGCAGGACAGAGGAGTAAAGAGAACGGGGTCTGGAGTCACACTACCTGGGCTGGAGTCACTCTGCCATTTATCAGCTGTGTGACCTTAAGCAAGTTATTTAACCTCTCTGTGCCTCAGTTTCTTCAACGATCAAATGGGGATGATGACTGGACCTACCTTAAAGGGTTGTTATGAGAATTAATGAGTTAACAGATTGCAAAGCATTTGAAACAACGCCTGGCACATGGTCAATGCTATGTAAGTGCTTTAGAAATAAAAATGAAGGGGCGCCTGGGTGGCTCAGTTGGTTAAGCGACTGCCTTCGGCTCAGGTCATGATCCCGGAGTCCCGGGATCGAGTCCCACATCGGGCTCCCTGCTCAGCGAGGAGCCTGCTTCTCCCTCTGACCCTCCCCCCTCTCATGTACTCTCTCTCTCTCTCTCTCTCTCATTCTCGCTCTCTCAAATAAATAATCTTAAAAAAAAAAAAAAGAAAGAAAAATGAAAATGTTCATGTTAGTGGCTCCTGTGTTAGATCCATATCCCTTAGTCCCTGGCTGTGAGTTTCAAGGCTGCCACTGATGGATCTGGGGCCTGTTGGTGAGTACTTTTCCTATTGGGAAAAAGCTGAATGCCGTGGGGTGGACAGCGCATCTCTGACACAGCGGGAAGGCTGGAGAAGAGCGTCTATCTAGACAAAAACCCTGTACAAATCAGGACTGTCCTAGCTAAAGTCCGATGACACCGACCTTTGCCTGGGGCTGCCCTTGGGGCCCCACTCCATCTCTAGGGGGCTGAGAAGAGCCCTCCCAGGAGCTTCCCGAGCCAGTGCCTTCTGGGAGGGGTTGCCCTGGCTGCTGAGCTGGGCTCAGCGAGACACCAGCCCGAATCCAGGTCCAGGTCTTGGCGGGCATCGGAGTTCATTCTGCCAGATTGGCAGGCTGGGCTCCAGACGGCGGAGGTGCCCTGTGCTCTTCAAAGGGCTGGGTTATCAGCCCGGCTCCTCCTAGGCCTTCTCTCCAAGCCTCTCCTGTTTCTGTTTTAGCCTGACCCAAGCAGTGTGCCTTCCAAGTGCCCTAGCCCCAGAAAGACTTCCAGAGTCCGCTGGGCCAGCGGCTCCTGGAAAGTTCCATGGGAGAAGCCAGGGACTGTCATCTAGGAAGACTTCAGAACCCCAAGGATGGGTCCCGGACAGCCCTCAGTCACCTTTGGAGACTCACTCAGGTTTTGGCATCCCTCGGTAATGCGAGCCCTAGTGACCCTGACCACATACACTTACATTTCCTGTGCTCAGGCAGGGCTCGGCCCAACTGTGCGGAACAGCAGGGGTTCGAAGGGCACACCCCCTGGTTCCCAGGTGTCACCCAAACAGAGTTTAGTGCAGTTCTGCGTAAAGGTGGGGGTGGGGAGTGTACCCTGATCAACCCGTACACATATGGGCTTACTCAGCAAACCTTTGTTGAGTGCCTGCTATGAACCAGGCCCTGTGCCAAGTACGGAGGGGAGGGGAAGAGGATGCAGAGATGAATCAAGTGTGGTTCTTGTCCTTAAGGACTTTGTCCTCTACCGGAGAAGCCAGCTATACATACGTATATTATATATACATATATAACTAACTATAACACGAGACCAAACCCGTTCACTGGTCTGACATTTGCTGAATACATATTCTAGGCGGGGCACAGCAGAGAACAAGAGAGGAAAAGTCGTACCCTTAAGGAGCTTATAGCCCAGTGAGGGAGGCAAAGAAGTAAGAAGACAATTACAATGTAGTGTGACGAGGGTGTTGATAAGGGTCTGCAGACAGAGCTTGGGGAATCTGGGAGAGCTTCCAGGAGGAAGTTTCATCTAAACCAAGACCCCCCCAGCTGCCCCTTGGCATGGCCACAATGTGAATGGCGCCCCCTGGAGTTGTGCACCACTTGTGACAGCCCAGGCTGGGGGACGAATAAGAGTTAGCCAAGAGCTCTTGGCAGGTGTGGCAAACGGACAGTGGCTCACAATGGCTAGAACGCAAGGGCCAACCGGTGACTGTGGATGGAGGGAGCGTGGGAGTCGGAGACTTGTCATTTTTTTAAAAGACTTATTTATTTTGAGAGAGCGTGCGTGCACACGAGAGCAGGAGGAGGGGCAGGGGCAGAGGGCGAGAGAGAATCTCAAGCAGACTCAACGCTGAGCGCAGAGCCCGACGCGGGACTCAATCCCAGGACACTGAGATCACGGTCTGAGCCAAAATCAAGAGTCGGACATTCAACTAACCGAGCCACCCAAGTGCCCTGGAAACTTGTCATTTTGCAGCGATCATTGCAAGGACTGGATCGGACAAAAATTATCAATGGATGCTAAACCGAGCGGAGATTTTATTTTTATTTATTTATTCATTTATTTGGGGGGGAGGGGCAGAGAGAGAGGGAGAGAGAGAACCTAAAGCAGGTTCTATGCCCAGCACAGAGCCCCAGACGGGCTCCATCTCACCACCCTGAGATCAGAACCTGAGCCGAAATCACGAGTCCCACACTTAACGGACTGAGCCCCCCAGGCGCCCCCCAGTGGATATTTTCATGAAAAGCAGGATATTTGATGGTTTTAAAGTGTCTCCCCACAGACTGTTTGTTATATGCAAGGGAGAAAAAAAAGTAGCTATAGGGTAGAGACCTCGGGCGCCACCTTGAACTGGTGATCAAAATTAGCATCACCAATGAGAGACAGATATAGGCTGAGCGCCCCCAGATGGGACACCATATGACCTACACAGCAGAGAGGCAGATCCCCAATCGAATCATGAGGAAACACCAGGCAAGCACAGCATGAGGAGCATCCTGCTGAGAAATGTTGGCAGGAAAGAAAAACGCGAATATTTATATTGGCAGGAGGGGGAAGTGATCTGTCCAAAAACAACAAGGTCATAAGAGACCCAAAGATGCTGTGGGGTGTTCCAAATTAACACAGGCTAAATAGAAAGAACAACTCCATGCAACACCTGATGCTAGATCAGCTCCTGTACTGGAAGGGAAGAAATGTTCTAAAGGGCATCAGTGTGTCACCTGACAAAACTGCGATATGGACAGTAGATTAAAATATTGTGACACCAGGGGCGCCTGGGTGGCTCAGCCGGTTGAGCATCTGACTCTTGGTTTCGGCTCAGGTCATGATCTCAGGGTCATGAGATCGAGCGCTTCTCTTTCTCCCTCTGCCCTCCCTCTCCTTCTCTCTCAAATAAAATAAATAAAATCTTTAAAAAAAAAGAGAGAAGGAGAGAGAGTGCTCAGAGGGGAGGGGCAGAGAGGGAGGAAGAGGAAGAAGCAGAAGAAGAGGATGTCTCTGTTTAGGAAATTCACTGAAGTGTAGGAGTAAAGGATCATGATATATACAACATACCTCGCATGGCTCAGAAAAAAGTGTGCATGTGCGTGTATCAAATGGCATACAGGATGTATACATGTAATGTAGGTAGATGTATGTGTGTATATATAATGTATATACATAACGTGTGCGTGCGTGAGTGTGGAGAGAGAACCCAAACAATAAAGGCAATGGGATAAAATGTTAACTATAGGCTTATCTGGGTAAAAGCTATACAAGTGATCCTTGCGCTGTTTTTATTCTTCCAATGCTTTCTAAATTAGAAATTCTTCCCAAATAACAAGTTAAAAAATGATGACCAGGTGTCAGGTCCAAAGGAATGGGGGTTGGGGGGAGCGCTGAGAGGTAAAAACTGAAGCCAGATCTTTGTTTTCGCAGCTTCACTGAGCTATATTTCACAGAGAACACTGCGTGAGTTTAAGGTGTACAACGTGATGGTTCGCTGCATTTATATATTGCAAAATGATGCCCATCAGAGTGTTAGCTAACACTTCCATCACGTCACAAACCATTTCTTCTTTGTGCTGAGAACATTTAAGATCTAACTTCCTAGCAACTTTCAAGTATATAATACAGTCTGATTAACTATAATCACCACGCTGTACCTTAGATCTCTGGAACTTAGTCATAAATGCAAGTTTGTACCCTCTGACCGACATCTCATTTAGCAGCGGCCAGATCTTGAAGAGACTTGCAAATTATGATTGGAATCTGGACTCTAATCCTGAGGACAATGAGGTCTATACAACCCGTATCTGTAGGAAAAAAAAAAAAGACCTTGCATCATAATGTTGACTCATGTTTTGTTTTGATTTGTAGCTTTGGGTAGATTACAGATTTGGGAGCCTCGTCACCTCCTCCCGTGAGTTACAGGGCTTCGGGGCTGAGACAGGTAAAAGGTGGATTCCCCACGAGTTCAGGGAAAGGGGTTGGTCTCAGAGGAAGAACCACCGCAGAGGAAAGACGGGCCCATTGCAGGCTGAGCAGAGAGAGGCATTGGGTAATCTTCTGAGCCCGTGTTCTGTTTGGGGGGGGAAACGTGAGGCTCTGTCACCTCTTCGAGTCAGAGGTCTCAGAGGGGAGAGTGGGGGCTACTTCTACAGCCCCGCCCCCGGGTTTCGGCCTCCCTTCTGGAAGGAAGCCCAGCCCATCTCCTGGGAGATCAGAGCCCTCTCCCTCTGGGAAGTCTTAGATGGCTCCACCCCTGAGAGGGGGGGGGAAGTTTCGAAGTTTCCACCCAGTCACTGCTGGAGCTGGCCGGTTCCTTCCGAAGGGCAATGCCTTCCTCCTGGCACACTTTCTGCTAGATAGTCTCTTCGGGACCCAGCCCAGCCCTTTCCAGGAAGCCACTTTTCTCGAATCCTGGGAATCCCCTCTAGCCCCGCGGACCTGCGCAGTACCCTACTCTGGGCCTTCCCCTGCCTTCCTCATTGGTGTCAAAACTTACTTTTCATCTCACATTCCTTCCTTTCTGCCCAGGAAAATTCGATGCCAGTAGGAAAAGTCAGAGAGGCTGGGTACTGCTCCAGAGTGAGCTAGCTAATATGTCAGTATGTGTCCCCAGAACTTACCGAAATAAGAGGCACTTCGGGCACCTACAAGTTGGAGAGAAAGATGCGTTTGGGCCAGTGGGCCTTCTCCCCGCTGCCTTGGGCACATCATTCAGGGCTGGTTTAGAGACAGGGCTGGGGATGGTGTGGGGGCTGGAGCAGGGATGACAGGAGGACTGGAGGCAAGAAAGCACATCAAGAGGCTGTCACTGCGCTTCGAGAAGTTGGTGACCTGACCTAAAGTCTTGGCAGGGTGTGCAGGGCCAGCTGGATGAGGCACAAGTGTGCAGGAGAGAACAGGCTCGACTTGGTGGCCGAGGGAAATAGGGGGATGTGGGGTGAGGGAGTGCCCAGGTTTCCCGGTTGGCCACGTAGGTGAGTGGCAGGGCGATTTCTTGAGAAAGGGATCGTGGGACAGGACCAACTGTGGGTTTGAGGGGGAAGGAGAGGACGAGAAGCATAGGGTGTGTGAAATTGCAGTTGCCTGTGGGACATCCAAGTGACACTTGGATTGGGGCTCTTGAACACGGGAGCAAAGTCTGGTCTGGAAACACAGTTTTAATATTTTAACACACACACACACACACACGGACACAGACACCAGAACTTCAACCTGGTACACTCCAAGGGTCATTCAGCCCAGGACATGTTGGGAGAAGGGGCGCTGTGCTCCCCGGAGACAGGCCTCCGGCCTTATTAGAAGGACATGATTGGCCTCCGGCCTTATTAGAAGACCGGCAGTAACAGTGGGCTCAGAGACATCTCACTCCCGGCACTGCAGTGCCCGGCCTCTCTGTGGACCTCCTCGTAAGGCCTGCCCTCTCGCTCGAACCCCCGTGAATGGTGTTGGCCGAAGGCGGTTGCCGGCGGATGCGTGTGGATGCTGGGGTGTGGGTTGGGTGGGGCGCGGGGGTTGGCAGGGAGCGGACCGCTGGTACATCTGTCCCCAGGGATCCCTCCCGCTTCAGAGGGTACTGAGCCCTTATTGTCTGCGTCCTCACCCTGGTCACTTCCCACCCCGTGTCGTAGAGGGAGGGCCGCCCCGGCCTCTCGGCCGCACAGCCTGTCCTCAGGCTTGATGCCAAGAGCAATCGCTCCCGGTCAGCACTTGGGCCAGCAGCCCCGGGAGCGGAGGCGTGCGGGGAGGGGTCGGGGGAGCGGTGCAGACGGAGGGCTGAGGGGTAAAGGTGACTGTTATCTTAGGGTGGAAGGAAAAGCACTGGCATCAGGACTTCCTGGTTACCGAACAGCTAACTGGTAAAAACCCGTGTCGGCGTGGGGGTGGGGAGTGGGGAGTTTGCCCTGCCCCCCCGCCAAGTGTTAGCAATAATAGAGGACACTCCTTGGACAAGGTTCCAAAATGAGCACTTCCACACGGGGCTCCACACTGTGATTCGGTTTCACCAGGAAGAAATCTTGACTGTCCGCCAGGCTTTCTCATTGCTGCATTCCGTCACTGAGGACTGCTCTTTGTACTGAGTGGGGGCGGGGGGGTGGTGCTGGGGACAGGGCCCTCGGAGAGCCACCAGCCTAGGTGCAAACACAGAACGCTCATTCATGCGGTGGCATCCAGAGCGCAGCATGGCCCAACCGTATCCAAGCAGTTGGACCTGCTAAGTTGCCTGGCGGTGACCTGGAGAGCAGAGACCAGGCCATGTGGCCTGAAAGGAAACAGGGTTCGTCTGTGGCCTGCATGCAGAGGACGGCCCAGAGTGCTGGGCAGACTTCCCACCAGTCAGATTCCAAAACAGACTCAGCCAGTCAGCAAGAGGCCCAACCGAAGACCCAAAGTCACTGCCACCCCTCTCCTGCTGAAAAGGAAACGGGCCCCAAAGGTAGACTCCAAGAGCAGACATCGGACGGCCCTCGGGAGTAGCTTCCAGGGCTCTGGCTAACATCCCAGAGGCAGGAGGGAAGGGTTTGTCTCGGCTCCCCCCTCCACTAACCTATAGTCTCCAAGGTCACCAGCCTTTCTGGAAAGCCTTCAACAAGAAATTATAGCCCAGGAGTAAAGCCAAGTGGACAGAGGGCTGAGCCCGAGCTCTCTCCTGCCCTCACCCCTTCATCCTTCCTTTCTCTCTTAGCCGTGAGTGCTTGCCAGATGTGCCTGCCTTCCAGAGTCGCTGCGAGTGTCCCTGACTCTCTTCCACCTCTGCTTTTGCTCCTCAGGCAGAAAGAGGCCACCCAGTCATGGAGAAGCCACTGGTGTCACCCTGTCCCCAGGGCCCTCATTCAAAGTGGCCACTAGGGTTAGCTCTGGAATCTAGGAGCTCCCCATCCATGGCGGTGGGCTGGGAGGTCCCGAATCAATGACAAAGGGGCGTGGGAGTGGGGATGAGGGTCATTCAGGGCCTGGAAATATAGTCAGGCCCAGGGGTGTGCTGGAGCCAGCTCTTTCTAATGCTATGTTTTCACAAATGTGAGCTGGCTGTGAAAGTTATACTGAAATAAATTCTATTAAAAATTAGGTAAGAGGGGCACCTGGGTGGCTCAGTTGTTAAGCGTCTGCCTTCGGCTCAGGTCATGATCCCAGGGTCCTGGGATCAAGCCCCGCATCATCGGGCTCCCTGCTCTGGCGGGAAGCCTGCTTCTCCCTCTCCCACTCCCCCTGCTTGTGTTCCCTCTCTCGCTGTGTCTCTGTCAAATAAATAAATAAAATCTTTAAAAAAATTTTTTTTTAATTAGGTAAGAAATACCCCCGAACTCATCACTTCATCCTTTTACTCTATTTCACAGTGATCTGTGCACTTAGGTGATTATCTGCCACGTCCGTGTGGCTGAAATACCATGGGATAGTGGGCAACAGCCTCGCAGCGAAGCTGGTGACTTGCCATGGGCCATGGGCTGAGTGCTTGTGACTCAGAGATCAGTAAATACTCTTAATCAGGCTTTGCTTTTTCCGTTGATTTTCTAGACCTAAGAAAGTGAGAGGGAAAATGTTAATAATGCAGATTAAACTCAACTGTGAGCCATGTCGGTAGCTGTCACATTGTGAAATAATACCAGATAATGAAGACATAATCTTCCAGTGTCTGAAAACCATTATCCTATTCAAGGAAGAAGTCACTCACATCATTGAGGAATGAATGAAGTTCCGACATATGTCTTTGTTGTTTCACACATAAATGAAAAGATCAACTCACCTTCATGTCAGAACTCCATTTGTTTAGCAATGGCAACCACAAGTTGGTTACAGATACGAGAGTCTGGCAAAAATCCACAAAAGCCATCTGTGAGAATCAGTTAGCTACTGATTAACAATTAACATTAAAATTACTAATTAATACCAACAATGTTATTAATACTAATAATGTGCTGATAATAAACTAGTTGAATACATTTACAAAATTAATTACCTTATTAATGATATTTTGTACATTTTATACGTAATTTGTGAGGCACACATACTTTATATCAGTAAAATTTAGAATTAACTTATGTACATATATACATGCATACACTTCCCCCCAGAGAGCTAATTGTTAAACATTTACCAACACTCCACTGGTTAAGCCCAAGGTTCAGGACTACTTTGGCACCAGAAACACAAGTTTCAAAGGTCTGAGAGGTACTCCAACCCTAACCAAAACTTGGTAGAGGATGGACATATGACCAAAAATCATATGTGCGTGTGTGTTTTTAAAGCCAACAAATAAAAACCTTTTGGGGATCTCATGAGGCTACCAAGTCTACAAAGGTAGGGAAGGACTTTGCCCTTCTCATTCACAGTGATATCCTGGGCACCCACTCAGCGCCTGGCTTGGAGAAGGTGCTCAGTCACGCCTTCCTGAAAAAAAATGAATGCCTGGCTGGCTCAGTCAGTAGAGCATGTGACTCTTGATCTCAGGGCTGTGAGTTCAAGCCCCATGTTGGGTGGAGATTACTTAAAAAAAAATCTTTAAAAAAAATGAATGGTTCTTCTATACCAACTCACTTAGATCTAACTTCCTCACAGTATTACCCGGAGATGGCCCTGAGTAGAAACCTAGGCCTGTAGTCCTGAGCCTAGAAATTCCCCTCTCCACAGGTTCCTTGCTTCACCCTCAGTCGGGCCCTGAAATGACTCCGGCTCTCGCATGTCACGTGGGCGCCTGACAGGAAGGTCCAATGCTTTGCTTTCTGGCCCCTGGCTCTGCAGAAGCTAGCCTAAGCTAGCTTGGGGCCTCCACCACCTGACAAACCACTTTGGTCTAGCTGCCGACTGTACCAATAAGGACAGAATGAAAGAAAATTAGGGCAGGGAAGGAGAGTAGAAGCAATGAGGGAAGTCCAGAAAAGTATGTCCCAGATGGGAAGCCATTTGGCCTGGGGAAAAAAACAAACATAGACCAGTCTCCCGACTAGGAACCTATGGAAATTTCTAGTTCTACCTACCACTTAGTGGCTGTGAGACCTTTGTCAAGTCACTTTACCTCTCTGATCCTCAGTTGGCTAATGTAGAGAACGATCTCAAGGGGCTACTCTAGATCTCCTTCACCAGCTTTGCTGGCACTGGGGGCTGCTGCTGGTACATACGCCTGCCATCTAGGGGGGGATTCCGATGCACCAGAAGACCACATCGCCTGACACTGGGGAGAGGTGTGTTCTTCAGAAAAGAATTTCTCTGTAGGAGGAAGCAAAAGTATGCGGAAAATGTTCCAGTTGGTGAGGCCGACTGAAAAAAATAGTACTGCAACATCCGAAAGGCTTGGATAAATTCACAGCTGACAGTTTACTAAAGGACTCAAGGGCATTTGGGTCTTTGCGTCCCATGATGTCCTTGTCCAAGTCCGAGGAATCGGGCCTCACCCACAGCGTGGCATATTCATACTCTTGTGTTCTCATGTCCTTCAAATGCTCTGGCTCAAGTCCCTGCAGCTACAGAGGCATGCCCACACCTTCTCCCCATATCCTGAAACCACCGCCCAAAAGCAGGCAAGGTGATCTGCCAGATGAAGCCCAGCGGCTTCCGGGCCTCGGGCTTCCGGCGAGCAGACAGGAAGCTTCCTCTCGGCTCCGCCCCCGCTCTCGCCACTTCCTGTCCCCAACTGCAGTGTGGGCTCAGCTCCCCGGGGAGTGTAAGTCCTAGGCCCCTCGCTCTGGCCCTATGTCCTGATGCTGTGGAAAGGGTAAGGCCGGCATTTTTCAATCCTGCCACCACACTGCAGGTAGGAGTGGAGCCTTCCCCAATGGTGTTTTCCTCCTGCTTCTCTTCTGCTCAGAATGCCTCCACCTGGTTGCTGTTTTGAGCCCAAATTCATGGCCCGACCTTCAAAGGGAAGTTACCATGAGTCGACACTTGCTATGTGCCAGGCATGGAAGCCAAGCCTGGTCATACCCCCTGAACCCAGTAGCTAGTCTAGGTTAGGCTCAAATGAATGAGTGAAGAAGTCCTCAGAACAGCCCTGAAGGGCAGGTGCTTTAATTCCCTGTCCTACCAATTAGGAGACTGAGGCACAGGGAAGTTAAATAACTTTCCCAAGGTCATGGTTAATAAGAGGAAGAGTCGGGATTCAAACCCAGGTCTGTCTGACTCCGAATCCTGGAGACGCTCTGTATCTATGGTTCTTCAGGTCTCTCCCTCCCTCCCGGGGGGCGGTTCTGGCCTAGCAGACACAGCCCTGTGATAGTTTGGGTTCCAGTTATTCCTGTGGAGGCGGCTACAGCCCTTGGGGGGGGGGGAAGCGCCTACGCCGGCCGTGCCGTCTGCAGGCACTGCCGTCCACAAGTGGCTTGTCGCATCCAGAGGACTGGCCGGGTAATAAGGCGCTGCCCCTGGGAGCTTCCACAGCCTTCCCGGGATAAGCAGACCATTGGCCAGTCCCAACCCCTGGTACAGCCGGGGAGAGGCCCCTCCTAGAAGCTCTGGTGGTGGAAGGATTTCCTTCCAGGCTCCTGCCGTGCAGCCAGGAACCAGGTCGGCGATCGGGGACGGGGGCTCCGCCTTCCCACAGGAGGGACGCCTCGCATTCGGCACTCCGCGGCCACGGAAACTGCTGACCCCTTGTGGGCAGAGTGTAAATGCGCTGTGGCCAGACAGCCTTCCAGCACCAGCCCCGCAGCCGCTTGCCTCTCGGGAGCCGGGCTCCCTCGTCTTCCTGTCCTTCGGCAGCCGGTTTACCAGGCTTACCAGGTTTGACTTGTCTCTGACAGTGCCGGAGTAGGTAGGTCTCTGGACCTTGGCTTCTTTCCCTGTCAAATGGGGATTTAAAAAAAAAAAAAAAAAAAGACCCCCACCATATTTTAAGACACGAGGAAAAGCTTCAACTGGGGGGAAATGTAAATTCAAGACGCCAAAGGCCCCCAGTGCCCACTCAAGAAATTCTTGGTGCCTGGCCAGAGTGATCAGAGATCATTCGACGATATGAATCAACCCTTTTCATGTCACAGCACACCCAGAAAATACTTGGCTAGCACACTGGGAGAGAAAGGAAGAGGCTTCTGTGGACCAGAGCTGTGGAAGGAAGGAAGGAAGAGGCTTCTGTGGACCCAGGCTCGCGGCCCAGCTAGCCCCAAGGCCAAGGGCGCGGACAACGCTGCAATCCTGAGCTGTCCGCGCCAGAGACAGAAGCGGTGGCCGAAGCGGCAGTGAGCCTTGCTGACATTCTCTTTCCCCTCTTTCCTGGCCGTCAGCCGGCACAGGGCTGGGGTGGGAGGCCCTGCTCGCCAAGACTCGGGTGGGAGTGGTCGCTGAGCCACGGGCAAGGCTCTTCTCTGCCAGGCTGTGGCCACAGCGTGGCCGGCTCGCTTGCGCTCCCCTCCTAATGCAGGAAGGTGAGGCCATCACAGCCAGCCGCAGAGCTCGGGGCAAGCAAAATCCTGAGAGGGGGCACCTGCCTTCGGTCTCCTCCCAAGCTTCTCGTTCTCTTTCCTCCTCCTGCTACCCCTTCGTGCCTCATTGACTCATCCACCCCCCAAGCCCTTAATAAGTGGCGACCAATGGCCAAACCCCGTGCCTGGTACTGGGGCTGCGGGATGGAACTGTTGGCTTCAAGGAACTCAGTCCGGTGGAAAGAAAGACCTGGAAGGAGAGGCAGTGAAGAAGGTGCCCTAAGTCTAATGGATGTCTGCAAAGAGGAGGGAAAACCCGGGGGCCAGAGACAGCCTCGGAGAGCCTGGGAAGTTTGCAAGGACACTTGCAGCATAGATGGGGCCTGAAGGAGGGAAGAGGAGCCCGGGGAGTAATGAGGCAGCTTTCCAGAGAGAAGGACATGCACAAAGGAGGCTTTGAGACATGGGAGAATGAAGCATGTTCAAAGCACTTCAAGTAGTCCAGCTGTTCGAGAATATAAACCACTAGATGGGGTCGGGGTAGGGGGTGAGGAAGCCAGGCAGGCGGTAGCCAGATGAGAGAGGTGCCAAGTACAGGAGTTTTTACTTCATTCTAAAGGCCACAAGGGGCCGCTGAGGCATTTTGAACAGGGGAGCCCCATGATCCCAATGCCTTCGAAGGAACACTTCTCTGGCAGCAGAGGCAAGGGCGGGTGTCAAGGCAGAGAGGCTGCTGAGGAGGCTTGTTGCAGTCATTCATTTGAGTTACACAGATCCAAAGCTCGAACTAGGACATTGTCAGTGAGGGCGGGAAAGAGGGATTCGAGAACCTTTGAATGAGCAGAATCAACAGACCATGATTGTTGTGGAGAAGGTGACAGGGGAGAGGGGTCGTGCCGAGAACAGTGGCAGTTTTCCGGCTCGAGTCACTGGGGACGCGGTGGTCCCATTCACTGAGATTGGAACACAGGGAGGAGGCAGGCTGGGGCAGGGGTGGAGACAAGCGCCATGGCGTTGAGGTACTTGTGGGACGTCAAGGGGGGACTGTCTCATAGCTTGGCCTGGAGATAGGAATTTGGACACCTTCGACCTATGGGGTGGTTGAAGCCATGGTCATAATGACTTTCAGAATAAGGAGAGAAGAGGACTAAGGGTGGAGCTCTGGACATCACACCATTCAAGGACTGTAAAGAAAATAGGAGAGAGCCACGTGTCCTGGAAATAAAGAGAGGAGAGAGTGGCCATCAGAGCCAGATGCCCCAGAGAAGTCAAATGAGACAGGGCCGAAGCCAGACGGCAGCACTGGGTGACGACACCCAGTGCCCACGACTTCCAGAAGCTTAGACTGCGAAGGGGAAGAAAGAACAGAAGCTCGAAGGGGGCTCTGTGTCAAAGGAGGTTTTTGTTGAAGATAGTTGTTCAGGTTTCCATGCCGAGGGGAAGAGATGGAGGGGGTGGGGAGGTTGAAGCTTCGGGAAAGAGAGAGGAAATGAGTGAGTGATGGAGCAGGGCCCAAGGGGAGGTGGGTCTCAGCCTTGGGCAGGAGGAGGGGGTGGGGGTAGGAGAAGAGAGTGTGGCAGGTCGGGTTTGCTGAAAAGCCAATTCTTTCTATTTTAAGATTTTATTTATTTACTTGAGGGAGAGATCACAAGTGGGGGGGGGCAGAGGGAGAGGGAGAAGCAGGCTCCCCGCTGAGCAGGGAGCCCGAAGCGGGGCTCAGTCCCAGGACCCTGGGATCATGATCCAAGCTGAAGGCAGACGCTTCACGACTGAGCCACCCAGGCGCCCCAAGAAGCCAATTCTGAGATCAAGATCAGCAGGTTTATTAGGGAGTGCTCTTGGGAGCATTTCCACCACCCATGGAAGGGAAGGAATGGGAGCAGGATGGGAGGAAGGAGATGTTGAGCTGCAACGTCGGTTCCCCAAAGCCTCAGGCAGCCCTATGGGAAGCTCTGAAGCTAGGAGTGGGGACCAGGGGATTGGGCCTTTATACTCAGTCATTCATGGGGTGCAGGCTGCCCTGGGAAGGGGGCCTGCCCTCGGGCAGAGCAGCTTTCTTCAGCTGAGGCAATCCCCAAAGGGGTCTGAGAGCTGACGGCCATGTACCACAAGCACCACTGAGTCCAGTCCTCAAGGGGGTCCCAGGAGCACACCCAGTGCCCACGACAGAGAGGAAGGGGGCGCTGCTGCATTTGAGTTGAATCTGTGGGCCAGCCGGTGACACTGAAGAGGAGCTGCTCGGGGACAAACGACAGGATTGCCAAGTGGTGTTGGGATCTTAGTGAAAACTAGAGGACAAATCATTTAGGCACGCCCAAATAGTGTTCAGATTTCAAGGTCCCTCATCTTTGGCCACATGGATCCGCCCTCTCTCCCTTGGATTAGTTTGTACCAGGAAATGTGTGTATTATTTAGAGAAGAACTGTGTTGCTAAATTCCCCAACTTTTTACCTCAACTACTTCCTTTTTTAAAAAGGTTTATTTTTTTGTTGTAATCTACACCCAACATGGGGCTCCAACGGACAGCCCCCGAGATCAAGAGTCACATGCTCTTCTGGCCGAGCCAGCCTACCTACACTACTTCTTAAACGGGACTCAGATCCCAGGATTTGGGTAGATAACCATTATTTTTGTTACGACAATCACTACTTATGTTAATGCCAACAATCTAGCTAATAGGCAAATAAAATTATGTGGATATTGCATGTTCTAAAAACCACTCAGAAAACTATTTCTGAACAGACAATGAATAAACACTTGTCTCTGAGCAGATGAATGAAAATTACAGGCGTCAGGACTAAATCTAATTAGTAGGCAAATACAATATGTAGAAAATGACAAAGGAAAACTAATTATAAAGCTACAAAGGAAAACCCACGACGGTGGTGACCCGACATAGAACCGGAGGCTGATCAGGTACTAGAGTGACAAAAGAGAAGTATGCTGCCTAATTACATGGGCTTTCTGAATCCATACAGGAATGACATAGATGACCATTCAGAAACAGTGCGGTCTGCTCTGAGAAGAAAGGGTCCCTGATTGGGGGGGGTGCGGCGCAGAATGAGAGCCCCCCTCGGTTTACAGGGCAGGCCAGGCCACCAACTGTGCCTCACTCAGGAAGACAGCTTGCCACCCCTGAGCAACTCTGAGTGAGTAGCAACGACTTTTCTAACCGGCCGTAGCAATAGGGTTCCTAGGACGAAATGAAATATCCAATTCAAGAACAAAGTCAGCCTTGATGACGGGGCCTCACCCTGTGTCCCCACACAGGTTTGCCGCCGAGCATGCATTTTAACAAAGGCTTTGTCGATAGGGCGATGAGTGACTCTGATTGCAGGAACATTAGGACAGAGAGAGTGGCAGACCGGGAGGGGAGCTATTTAGGAGGGATCACCTTGGTGTGCCCTAAAATCATTCTAGATACAAGGGGAGTCAGTCCTGCTGCCAAGCCTGGCCTTAGGGGAGAGATGGGGCTACCTACAGCTTCTAGGGGCAGATCCCTCCTAGTAGATACCATCTTCTAGCTCTTGCCACCAGCCTGCCAGACCACTAGGTGTGAGTTCTGGGAGTGCCAACTCTTGTTCGCCATCCCATACCTCCTAACCCTGGAAACACGCGCGCGTGCGCACACACCCTCACACACATGCACACACAAACATATGCACACACACATCCCACAGGTGATCTTCTGAATCTCTAATGACAGTACCTACCTTACCATGTTCCAGACCATCTACTAGGGGTTTTGCCTTGTCTTTTCCCCTCAAGAACCCTATAAAGTAGGCACTGCTGTGTTCCCCACTTTATAGATGAGGACATGGATGCAAAGACGTAAAGTGATTTGCCCAAGGTCACAGGCAAGCTGAAGGTAAGGTTGTGCGTTTCCCATAGACTATTATGCCTCCCACAGTTTGAGTAGATTCCTCCCACAGACAGGTGATTCCTAACCATTCTTTCTTTCTTTCAAGATTTTATTTTTTTATTTGAGAGAGAGAAGGAGCAGGGGAGAGAGGCAGAGGGAGAGGAAGAAACAGGCTCCCTGCTGAGCAAGGAGCCCGATGCGGGACTCCATCCCAGGACTCCAGGATCATGATCTGAGCCAAAGGCAGACACTTAACCAACTGAGCCACCCATGTGCCCTTCTTCTTTTTTTTTGTCAGATTTTATTTATTTATTTGAGAGAGAGAGAGCATGAGCAGCGGGGAGAGGGAGAAGCAGACTCCCTGATGAGCAGGGAGCCCAACTCGGGGCTCTATCTCAGGACCCTGGGATCATGACCTGAGCCGAAGGCAGACGCTTAACCGACTGAGCCACCCAGGCGTCCCTAACCATTCTCTCTTCATGGGCCCCTCTGGTGAAATCAGTGACTCCCCTTCACAGAAAAATGCCCATCTCTCGCATGCACACAAAACATATTTAATTTCAAGGAGTGCAGGGACTCTCTGAAGCTCAACCTGAACCCTGTGGAACCCAGTTTAAGGACCTCTGTTGTAGGCTAGTCCACTCCCAGGAAGCAGCTTGTCCCAGACCCAGCTTGGCTCATCGTGCCCCTAGCTTCCTCTGGGAGAGCTGACGTCCCGGCTTGGGGGCTACCCTCACAGCTGAGGTTCAGAATGCTCAGGCTTTGTAACCCTGCACTCGCGACCTCCCCCACCCCCACCCCCGGCCCCGTGAGGTTTCTGGTGGGCTGGCCCAGCCGCGGGCCAGAGAAGAGAAGAAAGCTCTAAGCTGTTCCACAACGAGACCGGGGCACTGGGCTCGGACTGCGGAAGCCGAGAGGGAGGGAAATCGAGCTCCCGGGCAGAGCCGGTGAAAACAGGTGAGGCCAAGGGCGCCCCAGGCCCTGCCACAGGTCAGAACTGGAAAGGATACAAGGGGGCCCGCAGAGGGAGACTCGCTTGAGGGCCTGTAGGGTGGGTGCTGCGGTGTGGCTTCCCCTCCCAGAAGGGCAGTAGATGTGAGCCGTTCCAGAGCTCGAAGAGCTGGCTGTGCGGCAGAGCCGTGCGAGATTCCCCTCCGAGCTCAGGACAGAGGGGGCGACCCCGTCGGCGGCTCATGCACGAAGCAACAGGTAGCCCGGCACCCGTGCTACGCACTTGACAAATGCGAACCCGCTCAGTGCTCCCAGCGCCAGGGCAGGTGGGTACTACCATCGCCTCCGCTCGACAGATGGGGAGCCCCGAAGCCCGGGGGCGGGGGGGGGGTGGTCAGGCGACGTGCCTGAACTTACACAGCGAGTAAGAGGCAGAGCGGGCTTCAAACTCCGGCAGTCCCCGCTCGGCATCACGGAGCTCGGCGGAGAGCTGGACCAGGGGCCGCGCCCGCGACGGGCCAGGGAGCCAGGAGCGGCGCAGACGCAGACGCGGTCTCTGCCCCGGAGGGGGCGCACGCCTAGCGGGCCACAGGTGACCACGGCCCGATGGGATGCGTGTCCCCACCAGGGCGGGGAGGCTGTGGCCGTGCTCCAGAGTGGCCGGGGGGTGGGGGTGGGGTGGAGGGGGGCGGCCCAGGCTCCAGAGCGGCAGCCTGCAGCTTGCAGGGGCTCCTTTCTCAGGCCCGGGTCGGAAGCAGATACCTGAGGGAAGAGCGTTCCAGGCGGGGGAAGGGCAAACGCGAAGGCCTCAGGCGGGGAATGTGCCAGGCGTGTATGAGAGCCCCTGACGAGACCGCAGGGGCTGGAGGGGAGTGAGTGCAGGGGCATCTCGTAGTAGGAGCTGGGGGTCAGAATGAATGAACGAGCACTGGAGATTGTGCGTGGTGCCTACGAGCAGGGGGAACCAAAGTGGTTCCCCAGCTTGGAAGCCCTCCAAATCGTGCTGGACTCACTGCGGGAGGGTGGGAGGCCCCACAAGAAACTCTATTAATAACTCGCTCTCTCCAGAGCTCCATTCCAAAGGCATGACTGGATTCCCTCCTCCACCCCCGACCCCCAGCCACCCGGGAGGACAGGCAGGGACTTCCTGGAAGCTCATCCTCCCTCTCGGTCTGAGGCTGGGGCTGAGCCGGCAGGAGCAAGCTGAGATTAAGACCTGACCTTTTCCGGGCGCCTGGCTGGCTCAGTCGGTAGAGCATGAGACTCTTTACCAAAAAAAAAAAAAAAAAAGACGACCTTTAGAGTTTACACAGTCTACCCTTCTACCTCCAGAGAGTACTCACTCCTCCTCTTTGAGCCTGCGATGGAGGCCATGATGGGCTGGGCCCACCTGTTCCCTCTGGTCCTTCTGAGAGAAAAAAAACCCTTTCAGTGAGGGTCTTTAGACAGAAAATTCTCTTTCAGAGTCCTACTTTCCCACTTCCCTCCCTCTCTCTGGCTCTACCTTCAGAGGCAAAAAGAGTAAGTGGCCTTGCCCTCCTTGTGGGATGTCTGTGTCTCAGTCCCAAAGTCAAACCCTCTGTTGTCTAGAAGATAATTTGTAGTTCTCTAGAGATTTTGGACATGAGCTTTATACTTTCCTGTATTAGAAATATCTTCGCCCGCTCTGTGGTTTGCTATTACACTCTCTTAATGGTGGTTTTTTTGTTTTTGTTTTTTATGAACGGAAGCTCTTAATTTTAATGTAGCCAAATGCATACATCTTTTATGGTTAGTGCTTTTTGTGTTTTGATTGAAAGGTCTTTCATTTCCCAAAAATAATGAAAATATTTTGCTATATTATTTCCTAGACTTTTTTTTAGAAGTTTTGTTTATTTGTTTTGTTTAAAGATTCTATTTGACAGAGAGAGCGCAGGCGCACACACAGGGGAGTGGCAAGCAGAGGGAGAGGGAGAAGCAGGGATCCCGCGGAGCAGGGAGCCCGATGGAGGGCTCGATCCCAGGACCCCAAGATCATGACCCGAGCGAAAGGCAGCCGCTTAACGACTGAGCCACCCAGGCGCCCCTAGAAGTTTTTTTTTTTTTTAAGTAAACTCTACACCCAATGTGGGGCTTGAACACATGACCCTGACATCAAGAGTTGCATTCTCTACCAACTGAGCCAGCCAGGCACCCCATTTTCTAGAAGTTTTTTTTTTTTATTTAACCTTGCTCAAAATTGCTCATTTAGATCTATGATTTATCTGGAATTAATATTTATGGACAGTATGAGGTAGTGGTCAAGTTTTCTTTTTGCCATATGGCTAGATAATTGTCCTAGCAAAGTTTATTGGAAAAAAAAAAATCCTTTTCCCACTGAAGAGCAATGGCACCTTTGTTATATAGCGGTTATATCTGTGTGGGTCTGTTTCTGGATTCCCTATTCTGTTCTATTGGTCTATTTGCCTATCACTGGGCCAACATCATATTGTTTTAATTACTTCCGCTATATAATAAGATAATATCTAGTAGAACTATCTTCCCACCTAGTTCTTCAAGAGTGCCTTGGCTGGGCGCCTGGGTGGCTCAGTTGGTTGGGCGACTGCCTTCGGCTCAGGTCATGATCCTGGAGTCCCTGGATCGAGTCCCGCATCGGGCTCCCTGTTCGGCAGGGAGTCTGCTTCTCCCTCTGACCCCCCCCCCCCTCATGTGCTCTCTCTCTTTCTCTCTCTCTCAAATAAAAAAATAAAATCTTAAAAAAAAAAAAAAAAAAAAAGAGTGCCTTGGCTATTCTTGGACCTTTTCCATAGAATTTATTTTTTTAAAGATTTTATTTATTTGTCAAATAGAGAGAGCGCACAAGCAGGGGGAGCAGCAGGCAGAGGGAGAGGCAAGCTCCCCTACTGAGCAGGGAGCCTGGATGCGGGGCTCAATCCCAGGACCCTGGGATCATGACCCGAGCCGAACGCAGATGCTCAACCGACTGAGCCACCCAGACGTCCCAAGAATTTAAATTACCTTGTCAAGCTCCCCCCGCCCCCAAACACACACACACATACAAATGTTGGGATATTTGAATGGGGTCTCATTGAATCTATAAATCACTCTGCTGAGAACTGATGCCTTAAAGCTATCGAGTCTTCCAACCCATGAATATCACTACATTCATTTGGGTTTTAATTTTTCTCGATACTCTTCCATATTTTTCTACGTAAAGGCCTTACCCATGTTTTCCTAGATTTATCCCTAGGTATTTTTTATGTTATTATAATGACTTAATATTAAGTTTCCAAATGCTTGTTGCTTATATTGACAAATACAATTAGTTTTCCATATTGACCACATGTTCAGCAACCTATCTAAATTCATTTATCAATTCAAATGTTTATCCTTCAATTCTTTTGGATATTCTTTGTACACAGTTGTGTCTTCTATAAATGATGACAGCATTATTTCTTCCTTTCTAGATCTTTAATCTTTTTGTTTCTTTTTCTTCTTTTATTGCACTGGCTAGGCTTTCCAATACAATAATAATAGAGAGAATCCTTGTCTCATTTCCAATTTCAGGAGGCAAGCTTTTAAGTATGATACTTCCTGTATAATTTTTTGTAGATACCTTTGATCATAATGAAGAATTTTTCTTCTATTCTTAGTCCCTTACTCCCATGTGTATCCTTACAGTAAATCCCAATTATTTAACTTGAGTATCTGTTCCTAATATCAAAAAAAAACCTAATTAAAACAATGATCATTTTGTCACTTCCTTTAAAATATTTATTCCTCTCAATTTTCTTATTTTATTCAGTAAGGTAGAACATCCAGAATAATATTGAGTAATAGCAATGATGGCAGGCATCCTGGTCTCATTCCTAACATTAATGAAAATGCCTCTAGGATATCATCTAAATTTTACTTGTTAGTATCTTATTTAGAACTTTAAAACATCTATATTCAGGATTTTTTATATGTATATTTTTAGGTGAGATTGGTCCACACATTTCATTTTCCTGCTATCATTGTTAGGTTTGGTATCAGTTATCCTACTTTCATATAAAGAATTGGGGGAAATGACCTTTTTCTAGTCTCTAAAACAGTTTAAGAACTGTCTGTTCATTGAAGTTCTGCTAGAACTCAATGACACATTTTCATTACCCAGAGATCACCGCTGTTAGTATCTTAACGCATATCCTTCCAGATCTTCCCCCTCCCCGTGTATGTGTATATACACATGAACAGATATATAATAAACCAACTAAGATCACTCCAATACTGTTCTGCAAACTGCTTTTTTCAGCCATTAGTCTTCACAATTTTAATAAATTTTCATCTCATCTAATCCCACATATTTATATTTTTCCAATTGACCCTGAAATGACTATCCAAAGCATAACCCAATCCACAACAAGGCATTAATTGCATCTGATTGGTTTTTTTTAAATATTTATTTATTTGTCAGAGACAGAGAAAGAGAGCACAAGCAGGGGGAGTGGCAGGCAGAGGGAGAAGCACGCTTCTCGCTGAGCATGGAGCCCAAGGCGGGGCTTGATCCGGGGACTCTGGATCATGATCTGAGCTGAAGGCAGATGCTTCACCGACTGAGCCACCCAGGTGCCCTGCATCTGATTGTTTTGAAAAGGAAAGTTTTTCTAACAATTATATCTGCCTTAAAATGGAAATGGCTGCTTTGGGAAATGGTAAGACTGGAGACTCTCAAGCACTGAGACATGGACCAATGTGTCTGGGGGCCTGCCCGGAGAATCCCGGCACATGGGAGGTTAGAGCACATGACTTTTAAGGTGGTTTTCCAAAGTTGGGTGATGAAGATACTAGGACTGATTTTCTACAAATCGTATGATTGTATCCCTTTTGCCCTGGCTCCTATCCCCTCCTGTCTACTCAGGTAGATTACTCCAGTAATTCTCTCTCCAGCATGATCAATTTCTACTTCTCTCTTGGCTTTTTCCTCACCAGCATTCAAGTATGCTGTTATTTCTTCCATCTTGAAAATACCTACTGTCAATCTTACTACCCACTCCACCCACATTTCCCCTTTACTTTTACAGCAAAACTCCAAAAAAAAAAAAAAAAGTCATCTGTATTCACTGCCTCCAATTCCTCTCCTCCCGTTCTCTCTTGAACTCACTCCTGTCAGGTTTTGCTCACACCACTCTATTGAATTGCTCTTGTCAAGGTCACCAGTGACCTCCACTAAATGCGGTACTCATTTCCAAGTCCTCATCTTATTTACATGTGCTGGCCATTTGCCTATTTGCTCTCAGAGCCACCCCCCTTCTGCTCTGTTGTGTAGAACAGACAACTACATTTCCCAGGTGCCCTTCCCCTCTGACTTCCGGTTGGGCTTGGCCAATGGGAATTCCCGGCTGAAGACTGGAGAGCAGGAGGGGAGAAGCCAGCCCCTTCCTTCCCTCTGTGTGGAGGGTCGTCTGTAACAGTGACTGCCTCTCTTCCATGGCTCCCCCTAGATAGGCCCTCCCTCCACAGACCAAGGTCCTGCTGGGCCGGCCTTTCTGCTTTTGCTGGGTGGTCCCTGATCCTGGACTTGAGTACCACCACCTTCTACTTTTACCTCATGTGGAGGTGAAGCAGCTTCCTGCCGTTGCTTAATTTCTGGGTTAATTCACCATCTCCACCTTCGCTTCTCAGCACTTCCTGAAAAGAACAGCTCTCACCTGAGTAACCAATTCCTCATGTTAAGTTCTTTCTGTTTAAAATTCTGTGTGGTTTCTGTTTTCTAACTGGCCCCTGGCTGAAAGAAAACATCCACTACTCAGGAGCGCCTGGGTGGCTCAGTCGTCAAACACTGCCTTCAGCTCAGGTCATGATCCCAGGGATCGAGGCCCGCATCGGGCTCCCTGCTCGGCGGGAAGCCTGCTTCTCCCTCTCCCACTCCCCCTGCTTGTGTTCCCTCTCTTGCTGTGTCTCTGTCAAATAAATAAATAAAATCTTAAAAAAAAAAAAATCCACTTCTCTTTGCTTTCAGGATGGTTCCCTCTGCTTCCCTCCAACCTTACTAGCCTAAGTTAATAGTAAGCCTAAACTTACTATTTCTATTCAGTCTTCTTAGCTGATTTCTCCTCATCTCCTCATCAAGATCCCATTAAATGTTGGTAGTGCCCCAGGATTCAGTCCTTGCACCCATGCTCTTTGCCATTTACACTTACGTCTTTGGGACTCTCATCCTGGCTCGTGGCTTTGAATAACATCTATCTACCAAAACCTCCCAAATTTCTATCTCTAGCTAGACCTCCCCAGTTGAGCTCCAGACTACATAGCCAACTGCCTACTTGATGTCTCCACTTTGATAGCCAGTAGGCATTTCAAACATAACACATCCGTCCAAACAGTGTTTGGCTTTCCCCCGCAAAAGCTATCCCTCTCCATCTCAGTAAATGGCACTTCGATTCACCCAGTTATTCTAGCCACAAATCAAGAAGTTGTCCTTGATTTCCCTCTTCCCCTCACTTCCCATGTCCAGTCCATCAGCTCGTCCTGATAACAACGCCCCCCAAACACATCTCCATTCACTTTCTCCAACTCTTCCTTTCCTACCCTGGCCCAACCGCTCTCATCGCCCGTCTGGGCTACGACTGTCGTCTGATTGGTCTCCCTGCTTCCATTCCGGCCTCCCAATGACCAGCCATTTTCTGTGTGGCAGCTAGATTTATTTTAAAGCATAAATCATGTTACTCTTCTGCCTAAAAGTCTCCAGTAATTTCCCCACTGTGCCTTTAAGGTCCAAACTCCTTGTTTGGGCCTGCAAGGCTGTATATGGCCGGGCTCCTGCTCACTCCTGTGACCGCACCTCTTGCTGCGTGCTCGTTCTCTCGCTCAGTACAATCTAGTCCTACTGGCCTTCTTTCTGTTCCTCCAACATGCTCAGCTCACCACTCCGCAGGGCCCTCGTATTTCCTATTGCCCTCATCTGGGTTGCTGTCCCCTCCCATCCTTAGCTGGCTGAAATCTTTCTCATCCTTCAGGTCTGAGAGGATCAACGGCCCCTCCTCAGAGTCCATCCCTGGTCACCGGTCATTCTCTGTCACATCACGCTATTTTAACTGATCCATTTCGTGTTTACTTGTCTGGCACCCCACCCCTGCCCCCAGAACGTGAGCTCCTTTGTTCTCCACTCTGTCCCAGCTCCTCGTGCAAAATCTAGCATCATAACAGCTACTCCGTATAAAGTAGTTGATTGAGGAAGGTACCAGAGTAGCCTTGAGCAGAAAGCGGGCTACCTCTTCCTCCGGGACTGGAAGAGAAGGTCGGGAATGGATGCAACTAAGGATGCCCCTATGTCCTCGATGCTTTGGGAAGAAAAATGTCTGCTGCAAGAGAAGGGGGGCTTGCAGGCAGAGAGGTTGGGGGAAAGCACTGAAGGCTCTGAATTGTTCCAGGGGAAAACAGGAGGGCTGCTGACGCAAACACACGGGAGGATCGGCTAGCTGTGGCGGGACCCCGATATGAAACCAGATATTCATGATGTCGGACTCCACCCACTTACAAGACCTGGACACTCATCTATTTGGGCAAGAGATCAGAGAAAGCAGATTGTGGGGCTGCTGCTAAACTGGGAGTTTGCAGGGCAGATGGTATAATATTAAAAGGAGGTAAGGGGCGCCTGGGTGGCTCAGTTGTTAAGCGTCTGCCTGCGGCTCAGGTCATGGTCCCAGGGTCCTGGGATCGAGCCCCGCATCAGGATCCCTGCTCAGCAGAAAGCCTGCTTCTCCCTCTCCCACTCCCCCTGCTTGTGTTCCCTCTCTCGCTGTGTCTCTGTCAAGTGAATAAATCTTTAAAAAAAAAAAAGGAGGTAAGATTTATTTATTTATGTTTCCAATGAAGCACGGTTGCTGTAACAGAAAGCAAGTCCAGAGTATTGATCAGAATGCTTGATAATTAGGAATCGTTGGCAGTGGCTTAGAATATTTGGGCAGAAGAGCGCTACTGTATAAATTGGTATAAATTTTTTTTAAAGAACTGTAGGCCTGGCCTCTGCACGCCAGACTCTAATCACTGTTATTGCCTCTCACCCACTTCCCAGACCTGCTGTAACTCCATACCGGCTTACCTCGAGACCTCTGAGCCAAGAGACAATAATGTGTCCCCTGGACACTGCCACAAATACATATTATGAATTTTCCTTACGGCCTTCCCCAAAAGGTCCGGCAGCTACTGACCACAGCTCCTGTCAGCTAGAGAAGGAGAGCCAGAACACAACCACACGATAAGTCAGACTGGGGGCTCAGAGCAGGGGGTCAGGAGATAAATGGGAATTTCAGCCAGAGTTCATATCAGAATAGGTCTCAGGGAGTTTGCAGATCCACTCGGAGATTATTTTCCTTGTTTAAAAGGAAGTAAGGCTTGGGGCACCTGGCTGGCTCAGTTGATAGAGCATGTGACTCTGGGTCTCGGGGTTGTGAGTTTGAGCCCCATGTTGGGTGTAGAGATTAAAAAATAAATTAAAATTAAAACAATAAAAAAAAAGAAGGTTTACAATAGCACCAGAAAAAAACCCAAGTACTTAGATATAAATTTAAACAAAATATTTGCCAGATCTGTACAAGAAAAACTAAAAAACACTGATGATGGAAATCAAAGATCTAAATAAATGGAGAGATAACTGTGTTCATGCGTTAGAAAATGCACTATTATTAAGATGTCCATTCTCTCCAACTTGATCTTTAGTTTTTACACAATTCCAATCAAAATTCCAGGAAGAATTTCAGAGATACCAACAAGCTGATTCTAAGATGTATATGGAAAGGCAAAGGAACTAGAATAACCAAAGCAATTTTTATTTTTATTTTTTTAGATTTTATTTATTTGAGAGAGAGAATGAGAGAGAGAGAGAAAAAAAGCACATGAGGGGGGGAGGGTCAGAGGGAGAAGCAGACTCCCTGCTGAGCAGGGAGCCCGATGTGGGACTCGATCCCGGGACTCCCGGATCATGACCTGAGCCGAAGGCAGTCGCTCAACCAACTGAGCCACCCAGGCGCCCCCAAAGCAATTTTTAAAAAGAGCAAAGCTGGACAAGTCATCCTACCCAATTTCAAGACTCACTACAAAGCTATAAGAACCAAGTCAAGCCAGTGTGGTATTAGCGCAAGCATAGACAACAGACAAAAGAGAAAGTCCAAAAATATAGTTAATTGACTTTTGACAAAGGTACAAAGGCAACTGAATAGAGAAAGGAAAGTCTTTTCAGCAGATGGTGCTGCAACAACTGGATGTCTATATGCAAAAAAAAAAAAAAAAAATGGGGTGCCTGGGTGGCTCAGTCGTTAAGCGTCTGCCTTCGGCTCAGGCCATGATCCCGGGGTCCTGGGATCGAGCCCCGCATCGGGCTCCTTGCTCCGCGGGAAGCCTGCTTCTCCCTCTCCCACTCCCCCTGCTTGTGTTCCCTCTCTCACTTGTGTCTCTGTCAAATAAATAAATAAAATCTTAAAAAAAAAGGAACCTCTACACATGCATCACACCTTATACAAAAATGAATTCAAAATGGGGGCGCCTGGGTGGCTCAGTTGGTTGAGCGTCTAATTTTTTATTTCAGCTCAGGTCATGATCTCAGGGTCATGAGATCAAGCCCCGCATCAGGCTCTGTGCTCAGCGGGAAGTCTGCTTGAGATTCTCTCCCTCTTCTGGCTCGCTCTCGCTTTCTCTAAAATAAAATCTTTTTAAAAAAATTAATTCAAAATGGATCACAGACCTAAATGTAACATATAAAACTTACAGAAGAAAATCTGCATGATCCTGGGTCATGAAAGCTACTATACTATTAAGAAAAAGACAACCACCACCCTGGGAGATATTGCAAATCACATGTCTGATAAAAGATTTATATCTAGACTATACAAAGAGCTCTTAAAACCCAACAATAAAAAAACAAACCCAATTTAAAAATGGGCAAAAGATCTGAAGAGATGCTTCTTCAAAGAAGACATACGGGGCGCCTGGGTGGCTCAGTTGGTTAAACGACTGCCTTCGGCTCAGGTCATGATCCTGGAGTCCCGGAATCAAGTCCCGCATCGGGCTCCCTGCTTGGTGGGGAGTCTGCTTCTCCCTCTGACCCTACCCCCTCTTGTGCTCTCTCTCTCTCAAATAAATATATAAATCTTAAAAAAAAAAAAAAAGACATATGGATGGAAAATTAGCTAATAAAAATATGTTTAAGACAACAAATCAAACAATCCAATTAAAATGACTAGACCTTTCTCCAAAGATATTATACAAATGGCCAAGAATCATACGAAAAGTTACTCAACATCATTAATTGTGGGGCGCCTGGGTGGCTCAGTCAGTTAAGCATCTGCCTTTGGCTCAGGTCATGATCCCAGGGTCCTGGGATTGAGCCCCGCATCGGGCTCCCTGCTCAGCAGGGAGTCTGCTTCTCTCTCTGCCTCTGCCCTTCCCTCCCACTTATTCTCTCTCTTTCTCAAATAAGTAAATAACATCTTTTTAAAAAATTAAACATAGAATTACCATATGATCCAGAAATCCCACTTATGGGTATTTGCCCAAAGATTTGAAAGCAGGGTTGCAAAGACATCAGCTGTCATTAGGGAGATGCAAATTCAAAAGCACAAGATACCACTGAGAAACTGTCATGGATCAGAGGAGACTAAAGAGACATGGCAGCTAAATGCAGTGTGCAATCGTGAATGGGGTCCTCGAACAGAAAGAGGACATAGTGGAACAGCTGGTGAAATCCAAATAAAGTGTGTGGCTTAAGATTATTGTACCAATGTTAATTTCTTAAGTTTTGGGCACTGTACTATGGTTTTATATATATTAGTCTGCTTGGGCTGCTATAACCAAATACCATAGACGTATGGTGGCGTAAACAACAGACATTTATTTCTCACAGTTCTGGAGACTGGGAAGTCCAAGGTCCAGGTCCCAGCTGATTCAGTTCCTAGTGAGAGCTCTTTTCCTGGCTTGCAGATGGCCGCCTTCTTGCCATGTCTTGCGGCCTTCTTGCCATGTCTTCATGTGGTAGAGAGAGAGGCAGGTAGAAAGAGAGAGAGCTCTCTGGTCTTTTCTTCTAAGGGTACTAATCCCATCATGAGGGTCCCATCTCATGACCTCATCTAAACCTAATTACTTCCCAAAGGCTCATCTCCAAATCCCATCACACTGGGGGTTAGGGCTTCAACATAAGAATTCTGGAGAGGACATGTTCAGCCCAAAGCATTATATAAGATGTTAATATTAGGAAACCTGAGTGAAGAGTATACAGGAACTCTCTGGACTATCTCTGGAACTTTTCTGTACATCTAAAAGGATTCAAAGACTTTAAGGTAAAAAAAACCCAAGGTCAGAGGCACCTGGCTGGCTCAGTCAGTAGAGTATGTGACTCTTGATCTCAGGGTCGTGAGTTCAAGCCCCACGTTGGGCATATAGAGCCCACTTTAAAAAAAAAAAGAACAAATGGGGCGCCTGGGTGGCTCAGTCATTAAGCGTCTGCCTTCGGCTCAGGTCATGATCCCAGGGTCCTGGGATCGAGCCCCACATCGGGCTCTCTGCTCGGCGGGAAGCCTGCTTCTCCCTCTCCCACTCCCCCTGCTTGTGTTCCCTCTCTCGCTCTGTCAAATAAACAAATAAAATCTTTAAAAAAAAAAAAAAAAGAGGGCGCCTGGGTGGCTCAGGTGGTTAAGCAACTGCCTTCGGCTCGGGTCATGATCCTGGAGTCCTGGAGTCCCGGGATCGAGTCCCGCATCGGGCTCCCTGCTCGGCAGGGAGCCTGCTTCTCCCTCTGACCCTCCCCCCTCTCATGTGCTCTCTCTCATTCTCTCTCTCTCAAATAAATAAATAAAATCTTTAAAATAAATAAATAAATAAATAAATAAATAAAAGAACAAACTCAAGGTCAGAAGGTTGAAGGTGAGAGGACTTCAGATCCCCAACCACAGGATCAGGCTGGGTCAGAAAGACGATGGGTAGTGACAGAATGGCAATACTGGGAGAAAACAGGAGGATCGAGGTTCTGTGAAGTATAGAAGCAGGTTTAGTTCATCATAAGTGATGGTTTTTGTTTTCCTGGAGGAGTATCAGATACTAAAAGCTCAAGTGTAATGGACTGTGCTTTGTTATAACTGAGTAAAAAAATGGAGTAGTTGGGGACACCTGGGTGGCTGAGTCGGTTGGGCATCTGCCTTCGGCTTAGGTCATGATCCCAGGGTCCTGGGATCGAGTCCCACATCGGGCTCCTTGCTCAGCAGGGAGCCTGTTTCTCCCTGTGCCTGCCACTCCCCCTGCTTGTGCTCTCTCTCTGACAAATAAATAAATAAAATCTTTTTAAAAATCTTACAAAAAACAGAGTAGTCAGAGAGGTAAAGCAGCAGCAGAATAAAACATCAAGGAAATTAAAAAGGGAAGCTTTTGCCTTAAGAAAAGGAGGTGGTCCACAGTGATAAGGATTGCAAAATGGTGGAGACAAGCTAGTTTTTTAAAAAGATTTTCAATTTCTCTTATGCGGAAGAATTACACTTCCAAATGTCACTAATTATTAGTGGAAACATTTTATAACATTTTACTATTTTATTACGGTTGACAATCTGCACAGACACACAAAAAAATAGAGTAAGAGTCTCCAAAATTTCAATATGGCTCTTAGTACTAACATTTTTTTTTTAAAGATTTCATTCATTCATTTGAGACACACAGATACAGAGAGAGAGAGCATAAGCAGGGAGAGAGGCAGAGGGAGAGGGAGAAGCAGGCTCCCCGCTGAGCAAGGAGCCCGATGTGGGGCTCGATCCCAGGACCGTGGGATCATGACCTGAGCCGAAGGCAGACACTTAACGACTGAGCCACCCAGGCGCCCCTCTTAGTACTAACATTAAAACACCGTATTTGCTGCTAAAATCCTACAAGAAAATAAAGAGAATAGAGAAACCATGGCATATCATTTTAGTAAGTATTTCAATATGAAAGAAGCAAACATTAAGGAGCACATGTTTATTTGGTGCTAATGACATCATGATTTGCAGTCTTTTTTTTTTTTAAGATTTTATTTATTTATTTGACAGAGAGACAGACAGAAGAGCACAAGCAGAGGGAGTGGCAGAGGGAGAGGGAGAAGCAGGCTCTGCATCGAGCAGGGAGCCTGATGCGGGACTCGATCCCAGGACCCTGGGATCATGACCTGAGCCAAAGGCAGACGCTTAACCATCTGAACCACCCAGGCGCCCCATGATTTGCAGTCTTAAAGACGAAGCAAAATGTGTAATTTGAACCAGATGTTAAAATGGTTTAGGGATAGTATCTAAGGACACATATTTCAGAAAATATGTGGAAACGTGACGACACATCTGCTACAGGGAGTCCTTTATGCAAGCGTCTCGACATCGCATTTTACTTGGCTTCTCAACATGAAATTGCTATCTGTTCTCAATATTAGATTAAAAAAAAAATCCTACAGGAGAAGCAATTCAGCCTAGTTCTATAGTCAGATTTTTGGCTTTATCAGTTCTTGGCTATGGGATCTTGGGAAACTTATGCTCTCGGAGCCTCAGATACTCGTTTGTGAAATGAGAATGAGAACAGTTAGACCTATCTCATGGGACTGTCGTCTTGTTTAGATTTGGATAATACCCCGTAAAGTGCTTTCCATGGCACGTGACACTTAGTAAGTACCCATTAAAGAGTATTATCCTCATCAGTAAACTACTGCTATTTTTTATTATAAGTACTGATAAAATAACCATCCTTCACATCTAAAAACAAACAGAACAGGTTGAGTGGAAGTAAGAGCATGAGAGCAGCAATGTTAGGAGGCTGTGATCACAGAAGTTTGGATCGCTCTAGAATCTTGGATCTCAGAGGTTGTGGACATGGCAGCCAGGCTGCGGTCATGGGAGTTTGTGGCTAAAGTGGCATGAAAGTAAAGGTCACTGTTTGGAGGGGAGGTCAAGGAATTGTGAGGAGATTATGGTTGGCCATCCACATGCTGCTGAAGTACCTTTCAGAACAAGGACAGGAAATGAGGTGGGGAGAGGAAGACTCCGTTGCAAAGACCTCACTGGATGCAGGAGAATAACTTGGGAAGATGGTAACACAGCCACACCCGTGCTTTCCCAGGACCCCGGCCACCCCTCTTTCTCCCAGTTCTTGCTAGCTCACATCTACCCCCCCACTCCAAGCTACTTTGCCTTCCAAATAAGGCAGGCAGGAAAAAAGCAAAGAAAAATGCCCTATTATTTCCCAACAGCGCCTTGCATACCTGTCTTGGGCGACTGCTCAGTGTAACCCACTGTAGAGAGTACAAGGAGGTTCAAGGCCCCTTCTGGCCCCGACAGCTTGTAATACAGGTGAAGAGATCACAACAGGCATGTGACACTCCATACTGCTACCACTGAGACAGTGTGACATGAAATATGTTTTTTATTTTTAAAGATTTTACCTATTTATTTGAGAGAGAGAGAGAGCGTGAGAGAAAATGAGAGAGAGCATGAGTCGGGGAGGGGCAGATGGAGAGGGAGAGGCAGACTCCCCGCTGAGCAGGGAGCCCGACGTGGGGCTCAATCCTCAGGATCATGACTGAGCCGAAGGCAGATGCTTAACAGACTGAGCCACCCCGGCACACCTTAATATTTAAACAGACAACACTCCTCTACAAATAGCAAATGTGAAATACAAGCTAGCCAACAGATACTTTTGTTTTGTCTCAGTATCATTTCTTACTCTAGGTCTCCCTCCCATACCCACATAGGGAAGCAGTACTCTTCGTAGCTGCCTAATGGACGCTAGTTACCTTGGGTTGCTTAATGCGAGCCCGTTTTCCTTTAGATCTGGGCTACCCTACCCACCCCCCCTTACTCTAATCTGGCTGTTCCTTCTTTAAGTACAAAGTCCGATAAGGACTCACCTATAACTTTACCATTTGAAGTAAAGGAAGCAAGACTATACTTTCAGGGATCATTTCTGTAGTTTGTTACCAGGGAAGTTTCTCTGAACATGAAGTTAAAGGAAGCTTTATGTAGATTCTGGCTTTTCATGGATTCTTTTTCTGACAGTAGAGAGATTCAAACCCTAGCCAATTCCTGCCCATCTAAGAATAGAGTCACTTAAAAGAATCAGAGTTGCTGTAACTTTAAATATAATCCATGCCGCTTTTTCTATGACACATCATACTACTTTTTTCAAAAATCTATAAACATTTTATTAACTTTGAAGAGGGAAGAAGAACAGCTACTTTAGAAATGAGAGACACTCGAGCACTGATGTGTTCATAGAGTTTCCACACAGCTGAAGAAGTTTACATCAAATGGACAAAAAATAGTACAGAAGACCTATATACAGAAAGATTTAGAAAGCCCATCTCTAGAAAGCAGGTCAGATGGACTCAAAGACCTCACCAAAAGTAGGAGGAATCGATGGGAAGCAATGGAAAGCCTTCTGCTGGGGCAAAAACGTGGCCACCTGCCCATGGAGTCAAGAAACGGTTCTTTTTCCTCCTCCTCTAAACACCTGCCTCCGGTCTGGGTTGAGAGAAGGGTCCTGATCACTTGAACTGGTTGTCTATCAAGGTCCCCTTCATCTTTGCTTTCTTGGCTTCCAGTTCAGCCTGGAAAGGAAGAAAAGTATATGCCCTGAGACGTGCCATAGAAATTCTGACTTTCCTTCCTTCTTCTTACTGCCCAAACACTATCCTTTGGTGTTCATTTAGTACAGAAACTAGAATAGTGGTTGGCAGGTCGTTATGAATCTCTGGCAACCGCTTTCCACCCCTTCTGATATTACGGTACAGACAATGATGGTGTCTGCGTGGTAAAAGGCTGCAGTCGAAGGTGATCAGCGCAGGGCTCCTCCAGCCCCAGGCCCCCCGAAGGGCCAAGGGAATGGATACTGTGGTATACCACTGTCCTATACCTGGCAGAATAGGAAGAGAAACACTGTTCTAGAACGGTGTTACTTCAGGTCGTGCAGTCCACGAACTGCTGGTTGCTGGTTCGTGCAAGATACACGTAAAACCGAGTTAGCATTCAGAAACTTACACAGTCATTTGCCAGAGTAGTAACAAAATAAAATAATTTAACAAGAGCACTCGAGGCAAATGCATTTCTGTGGCATTTTATAAATTACAAATCTGTTCTTGACAAATAGGAGACTTAAAAAAAGAAACAAGCCCCGGTGTTTCCCCTGGGCAAATGTGACAGGCACGGCTCTTGACCACGAAGGCAAGGCAATGCTGCTCCCAAGACCCACCACCTTTGTCAGCAAAGAAGCCTCTCTGGTCATCAGAAGGGCCGGCACAGCCCCTGATGGGGCAGCAACGCAGTGACGTCCGATGGTAAAGAGCTAGCGGAAGCGCATCAGGACCCAGAAGACCCAGCTTGCAGGCGCCATCAGACGGGAAGGGTGCGCGCGCTACGAGGAGCCCGTGACCGACACAGAAAGTGGGGGCGGCCCCCGTCCCGGTGCTGCCGATGTAGGCCCTGCTGCCCGCCCTCGCACCCCGGGAGCGCGTCCACAGACCCCGACCTTCACCTCCTGACCTCGGGCCCCAGGTAGCAGGTGCAAGTACCGTTCTGGTCAGGGCGAGCCGACAAGCCCTCTAACTTCGGGCCTGGAGCCCGTGGTCACTGGACAGGGTATGCCGACCATTACAGGCCAGGGTTAGACAGCTGGCCGCCAGCTACACCAGTGCCCCCCCGGACTTCCTGCAGGAGTTCCCTGAGCATGGGAGGCTCTCTCAGACCGAGAAATGCCTGCCGCCCTGGGCCACTCACCAGCTCCTGCAGCCGCCTTTTGCTCATGCCCTTGCGCTCCAGCTGCTTTTCGATCACTTTGGCGTTCTGCGCGTACGAGTCGGCGACTTCTCTCTGGGGGAAGAAAAGCAGCACCCGTAAGCCGGCAGTACCAGAGTCAGAGACCGCAGGTGGCAATTTATACTACTCACATCTCACAATTATTCCGGAAATGGACTCTGTTCCCTTTAAACTCATCAGCTGTTCAATAATTCAGGAGAGCTCAGGTTTCGGCCGAAACCATTTGAAAAATAACCAATGGCACCTCCCTGTAAACCTCATTATACTGAAGGACCATAAAGGTTAGGAGAGCCTCATAAACCACTCGAGCTGGACTGGACGGGACCCGAAACTGTGGAGTCCAATAGGCTTTACACTCAAGAGGGATGAGGGATTTGCCCCATGAAAGCATCTCAAAACACATTAGGAAAACGCCACCGATCCAGTCCAACTCCCCGGTTCTCATTTTACGGATGTCCTCGGGATCCAGGGAGACAGGAACCAGCCCAGGCTCCTCTAGTTTCTTACTAGCAGACTAACGCCTGGGAGCAACATTTCTTTCTTTCTTTCTTTTTTTTTTTAAAGATTTTATTTATTTATTTGACAGAGAGAGACACAGCGAGAGAGGGAACACAAGCGGGGGGAGTGGGAGAGGGAGAAGCAGGCTCCCCGCAGAGCAGGGAGCCCGATGCGGGATTGATCCCAGGACCCTGGGATCGTGACCTGAGCCGAAGGCAGACGCTTAACGACTGAGCCACGCAGGCGCCCCTGGGAGCAACATTTCTAATTACTCCGCTACTCGAATGGGCTGGTTTTAGAGTCCCCGTTCCTTCCGGGCCCACCCCCTAATCCAGTTCCCTTGAGAGCAGAAGCACTCACAGCCTCGATCTCCTCTTCCTCCTCATCAATGGTCGACACCGTGACGGAGCTGAACTTGCCCATGTCTTTCGTCCGTTTGGTCATCATGACCTGGAGTCACAGGAGGAGGAATCAGTCTCGTTCACTGCAAGAGGCTCTGTGAGCTGCGCGCGCGCTCCTGCGTGTCCACCCGCGGGCGCGCACACATGACTGGTTGCAGGGGGAGGCGGTTGGGGGGAGGACACACCTCTTTGGGACAGGCTGACCTATCTCAAAGTGCCAATGGGGTGGTTTTGTTTTTTTTTTTCCATTTGGATTCTATTTTTCTAACATTTGCCGTCAAGGCTTTTAAAAGTATATTCAAAAATGAGCCTCCTTCCTTTCACTTTAACTGTCCACACTGAAAAAAGAAGACATTTCAAAGGAAATCAATGTGAATCAAAACCATACAATTTCTAGCTTTACTCCTGGGACAGCCGTAGGAAAGAAAAAAGAACGCATACTGGATGTTACATGTAACATGGGCTTACCCATAAAGATGGCGTCCTCTTAATAAAGAATGCATCCATAAAGGGCACTTTCCCATTATAATCTTATTTAAAGATGGAGGATGATCCGTAGATTCGTAGCTATATAAACCAGTCAGTCTCCTTCAGTAATTACCTTCTTAGGAGGCTCTTGTTTCTGAGTATAGATGTTCGTTTTGCCAAAGCCCTGGCCGAACTTGACCACTGCTCCGTCCACAATGAAGGTCACGGGGGCATTCTTAGGCTGGGACTGATAGAAGAGTGGCAGGCCACACCTGCAAAGAGCAGAGCCAATCTCTGGGAAGCTCACAAGCCAAATCCCCAAAACACTGACTCCCAAAGCGCGCTCAGACGCTGGGGAACAGTTTTGTTTGTGGCGTAAACTAAGGATTCACTCCTTCCAGTGTTTCCTAAAACAACTTCGTAAGAATCACTGAGGAATCACTTTAAACAAGTAAGAATTTGTTACAACTGCTGCTTGGATTCCCAGATCCCTCCTTCCGAAGATCCTGATTCAGCAAATTGGGGAGCTGAGGCCTGGGAACCTGTCACTTTCCTCAGCATCGCAAGTGATTCCTATCATTGGAGAAGTTTGGGAAAGGCTGGCCCCTGCCGCTGTTTGCTTTCCAGTTAAAGCTGCTGCCATTCTGGGGCACCTGGCTGGCTCGGTTGGGAGAGCATGCGACTCCGGGTCACGGGGCTGTGAGTTCAAGCCCCATGTTGGGTGGAAAGCTTACTTAATAAATAAAAATTTAAAAATAATAAAAGTTTCCTAAAAATACGTATTTTTAAAAAAACTGCTGGGGTGCCTGGGTGGTGCATCCAATTCTTGGTTTCAGCTCAGGTCAGGATCTCAGGGTTGTGGGACTGGGCCCCACGTCAGGCTCTGCACTCAGCATGGAGTCTGCTGGGGTTCCCCTCTCCTTCTCACATAAATAGATATATCTTTAGGGGGGGGAAAAAACTGCTGCCATTCTTCCAAGAAGTCTGGGTACCTAGCGTGGGGTTTTGTCCGGTTTTGTTTGGGTTTTTGCGGTGTCGAGAGGGAGTATGAAGGCTCCACTGCAGTGGTTAGCAAACTACTCTGTGGAGTAATCATCGTACTTTCTTTGGTCGGGCAGTTTTACTGTACTTTTTCAGCTACATGCAGTAGACTCATAAGACATGATAAAATGGGGGGCACCTGGCTGGCTCAGTCGGTGGAGTGCGTGACTCTTGATCCTGGGGTTGTGACTCTGAGCCCCACACTGGGTGCAGACATCACTTAAAAACCAAATCTTAAAAAAAAAAAAAAAAAAAAAAAAAAGACATGAAACGAAGTTAACAACTCTAATGTGGCTGGGAACTAAAATGCCTTCTCAGGCATTTCCGTGCCTTGATTCTTCCGTCATGAGTCTTCTGAGAGCCAAGATGTAACTGTCGTGCCATCAACAAGATGAACCTTACTGTAGTTTAGCATTCTCACTATTAACGGCCTAAAGCGGGACATGTATACATAGCTTTAAAGAACAGTTTCTAAAGTTCTTGGGTCTGTGGGCCTACAATAGGCTTTATAAATAAGTCTGGATTACATTATGCTATGTTCCATTTACCATATGACCCAGCAATTCCACTCCAAGAGAAAACGCATGTCCCCACCAAGATTTATACTAGAATGTTCATAAGAGCTTTATTCAGAATAGTCAAAACCCTTAGCAACTCAAATGCCCTTCTGCGGGTGAAGAGCAAAACTGGTGCTATGGATACTACTCAGCCACAAAGAGGAACAAACTAGTGATAAATGTGACACCTTGGCTGAAACCCAGAAGCACTGTGCTGAGTGAAAGAAGGCAAACGTAAAAGATACATACTGTACATAGCAGAACACATGTTGCAGAATTTAGATAACACTTTTAGGAAAGGCAATAACATTTTTAGAAAAGACAAAACCGTAGCTACAGAAGGCAGATCAGTGGCTGCAGTGGGCGGGGGGGGGGGGGGTGGGGGGGCGGTGGAGGGTGAAGAAGGGGACTGACAGCAAAGGGCACACGGGGAGCCGGGGAATGGCCTGCATCGTGGCAGGGGTGGTGTTAGAGGACTGCATGCTTCTGTCGGGACTTCTCAAATTGTATGCTTAACACAGGCAAATATGGGGGGCGCCTGGCTGGCTCCATCAGTAGAGCGTGTGACAGTCTTGGGGTTGCGAGTTCAAGCCCAACAGTGGGCACAGGTATTACTTAAGGAAAAAAAGGGCAAATTTTGTCATATATAAATTACATGTCTATTGAAAAAATGATACTATGTTAAAAAAAAAACAGAACATTTCTGTGACCAGCTGGTCAGAGATGTGACTTTGACTAGTCTATCCGAGGAGCATATTGGTATTTGTGTAGCTGAAGTTCGAAGGCAACTGGGATCGTAAGGATAAAGATACAACAGAGAATTGTACCCGCCTAATTCTTTTCCAAACACGTTATTGCCTCTCCTTTCTTCTGCTTGGAGAAAGCCGCGCTGTTAGATACCTACTTGGCACACTTCTTCCTGTACTGCCGTTCAATGCCTTCAGGCCTGTGCAGAAAACGGAATTAGAAAAAAAAAGAGATGAACAAATCTCATAACCTACCCGCCTCACTACCTCATTTCTTCAAATGCTAAAAAAGGGCCTTTCAAAAGTTTTCATTTCCGGGCGCCTGGGTGGCTCAGTCGTTAAGCGTCTGCCTTCGGCTCAGGTCATGATCCCAGGGTCCTGGGATCGAGCCCCGCATCGGGCTCCCTGCTTGGCGGGAAGCCTGCTTCTCCCTCTCCCACTCCCCCTGCTTGTGTTCCCTCTCTCACTGTGTCTCTCTCTGTCAAATAAATAAATAAAATATTTTAAAAAAAATAAAATAAAAAAAAAAAAAGTTTTCATTTCCTAGATGAACCGGCTAGTTGAACGTGTATTAATCTTAAGACACCCCCGCCTCCCACACACGTTTCCTGAGCCCCGAGGACGGGTCAGGCGTCCCCCTGACCCGGGGGGGAGGGGCAGAAGCTATAGTCATAGCAACGGCCAGGGTCACGGGTAACAACAACAACAGCAGCGCTAATACTAGCAACCACGTGTACACCGTGCTCAAGATCACACGGAGTAAGTCACTTGCGCTTTAGAGCGACGCTGTGAGGTAGTTCCTATTACCATTCCCATTTGACAGATGAAGGCCCCCAAGCACAAACCAAGCACATGATTTGCCCCAGGTCAGAGTCCGGAAGCAGAATAGGCTGAATTCAAGCCGAGGCCACCACGCTCAAGAGCCCACAAGACTGCCTTAGGTAAGCAACTCTGCCACCCACCCAGATGCTTAACGGAAACCCGGGGACTCATCCTTGATTCTTCTCTTTCCCTTATTTCCCACATCTAGTCCATCAGCAAATCCTACGGATTTATCATCTCCAAAAAAAGATCCTGAACCTGTCTGCTCTGCTCCACCTTCCAGCCACCATCTTAGCCCAGGCCACCAGTATCTCTTCCTTGGCCGACTGTCATAGCTTCTGGACTGGTCTCCTCACTTCCCCTCCCCTTGTTTGTTTCCATTTTTAATAAGCAATATGCATACATGGTATACATATGAGTACAAAGAAAAGCAAATATCCTCCCCACCCACCCTTCACCCACCCAGTTCTCTTCCCTGGGGGGCAGATATTGTTTCTGGTTTCTTCTGTTCCTCCCAGAGATAACTGATGATATAAGCAAAGAATCCTTATTGATATATAAATAAAATATATTTTATTTCTTTTCCTTTTTAGACAAATGCAGCATACCTTACACTGTTCCCTACTTCTTTGTTTTTTTTGTTTTTTTTTTTTTTTAAAGATCTTATTTATTTGACAGAGAGAGACACAGTGAGAGAGGGAACACAAGCAGGGGGAGCACGAGAGGGAGAAACAGGCTTCCCGCGGAGCAGGGAGCCCGATGCGGGGCTCGACCCCAGGACCCCGGGATCATGACCTGAGCTGAAGGCAGACGCTTAACGACTGAGCCAGCCAGGCGCCCCTCTTTGTTTGCTTAAAAATGTGTCCTGGTTAGAAAATATATATGTGACCCTTCCTTACCAATTGACAAAGAGGTGTCCCATGCTTCATAAGGGCTGCATTGTATTCCTTTGTGTGGATGAACCGAAATGTCTTTTACCTGTTGGATAAATTCCTAGAAGTGTATCCACTTTTTTTTTTTTTAAAGATTTTATTTATTTATTTGATGGAGAGAGAGACAGCGAGAGAGGGAACACAAGCAGGGGGAGCGGAAGAGGGAGAAGCAGGCCTCCAGCCGAGCAGGGAGCCCGATGTGGGGCTCGATCCCAGGACCCTGGGATCATGACCTGAGCCGAAGGCAGACGCTCAACTGACTGAGCCACCCAGGCGCCCCGCGTATCCACTTTAAATTCTGTTAAATACTGCCAAATTACTCTCTAGGGAAGTTGAACCAATTTATGTTCCCACCGCCAAAGTGAGAGTTCCTGTTTCTCTCCAGTCTCACCAACACCGAATGTTATTAAATTGCACGACTGCCAATCTGGCACGTGAAAACTGTGCTCTCACAATTTGCATTTCCTTTTTTAAAGAGTGAAGTCAGGCATCTTTTCCATATTTTATAGGCATTTGTGTTTTCTCTTTTTGGGTGAACTGTCGGTTCATATCTTTTGCCTGTTGAGTTGTCTTTTTATTGTCTATTAAGGAGACTTGCAAATGTTGACAGGCCTCATAAATATTTCTTCCCCAGTTTGACATCTGTCTTTGACTGCCCCCCCCGGCAATGTGGAAATTTTAGATTTTTGTGCAGTCAAATCAACAGCATGTGTGCATGCGTGCGCGCATGTGTGGTATTCAGTTAGGCCTTCTCCATTCTAAATTCATACCTAACATACAAACTTTAACTGCTATTCTAGAATCTGCTTCCACTACTGTTTCACTCCAAATCATTCTTTAAACAGAGGCAAGAGTGGCTTCCTAAGACACCTAGAATAAAATCCAGCCTCCTTACCATGTAGGCCTCCCAGGCACCAGCTGAGCACAAAATTGGGCCCCTGTCTCTCTCACAGATGCCCTCCCTCACTATGAACTAGCCACACCAGGCTTTGAACAAACAAGCGCTTTCCCACCTCAGACCTTTCACACACACGCTTCTCTCTCCCTGGAATGCTCTTCTCACTGCTTTCCCCTTCTCATTTTCAGGGTCTCAAAGAGGTTTTCATGACCCACCTCAGACCTTTCACACACACGCTTCTCTCTCCCTGGAATGCTCTTCTCACTGCTTTCCCCTTCTCATTTTTGGGGTCTCAGCCACCTTTTCAAAGAGGTTTTCATGAGATTCTTTGTATGAGCCCTTTGTTTCATTCACAGGACTTCCCCTAATCATAATGACTTTATTTTTCTGTCATCCCACTAGACTGTAAGGTCCATGAGATCAGAGATTAACGGAGACCATGCCTGTCTGACCACTCTATCCCCAGAGCCGAGCAAAGTACTGGAAACAAAATAGACATGCAATAAACATTGGTTGAAAGAATTCTTTTAAGAATTCGGTTTAGTGAGGAAAATTACCATCATGGAGGTAAGTTCTTAAATGGAGAAATGTGTACTGGGAACGCAGAGGTGGGAGCACCAAGTCTGTCCGAGGCAGTCATGGAAAGCTTCACGAGCAGGTGATTGAAAGCCAACAGTCCTGATAGAAAGTGGTATTTCAAGCAGTGGGAATACTATGTGCAGAGCCAAAACAGCACAGCACATTCAGGGAATTACACAGTCTAATGTTAGTAGGACTTTAAAAAAAATCAAGAGTACTACTGGTCTGACAGAAAAAGATCTGTAAGATTATACTATGAATGACCATATGGCAACAAATTAGATAATTGGGATGAAATGGGCAAACTCCTAGAATAGAACAGAAACTGCCAAAACTCACTGGAAAAGAAACAGAAAATCTGAATAGACTATTCCATGTAAAGAGATTTAATTAGTAATCAAAAAACTCTGCACAAAGAAAAGCCCAGGACGAGTGGCTTCACTGGTGAATTATACTAAAAGTTCAAAGAAGAATTAATACCAACGCTTCACAAACTTTGCAAAAGAGGAAACACTTCCCAGCTCATTGTATGGAGCCAGTATTACCCTGATACCAAAACCAGACAGAGGCACGACAACAAACTAGAGATCAGTATTGCTTAAGAATACACAGGCAAAACTCCTCGAAAAACAAAAAATACTAACCATCTGAATCCAGCAGCATTTAAAAAAGATCATACATGACCAAGTGGAATTTATCCCAGGAATGCAAGATTGGTGCAACACATAAAAATAACCAAAGCAAGACACCACAGTAATAGAACAAAAGAGAAAAAAAAACACACGATCATCTCAACATCTCAACAGACACAAAAGAAAAGCATTTGACAAAATTCAAAACCCTTTTAATATTCCAGGAATAGAAGGGAACTTTCTCCACCTGATAAAGGGCATCTATGAAAAACCCACAGGCACTAACAGTTACCTAACAGTTACATAAACTAATATCATACTTAATGGTGAAAGACTGAAAGCTTTTTTCCTAGGATCAGGAACAAGACAAGGATACTCACCCTCAACCCTTCTATTCAACATTGTACGAGGAGTTCTAGGAAGCACAAGTAGGCAAGAAAAAGAAGTAAAAGGCATCCAGATTGGAAGGGAAAAAGTAAAACCATCTCTATTTGTAGATGACATGATCTTACATATAGAAACCCTAAAGAACACACAAACATATACACAATTAGAGCTAATAAGTTTAGCAAGGTTGCAGGTTACATGATCAATATATAAAAATTGGGCGCCTGGGTGGCTCAGATGGTTAAGCATCTGCCTTCGGCTCAGGTCATGATCCCAGGGTCCTGGGATCGAGTCCCACATCGGGCTCCCGGCTCAGCGGAGAGCCTGCTTCTCTCTCTGACCCTCTCCCCTCTCATGCTGTTTCTCTCTTGCTCGCTCTCTAAAAAATAAATAAGATCTTTAAAAAAAAAAAAAAATATATATATATATATAAAAATTAATGGTAGTCCTATATACTAAAAATGAACAATAAAGGGGCGCCTGGGTGGAGCAGTCTTTAAGCATCTGACTTCGGCTCAGGTCATGAGTGAAAAGGCAATCCACAGAATGGGAGAAAACATTTGCAAATCATATATCTGGTTAGGGGCTTAGTATCCATAATATATGAATTCCTATGACTCAGCAATTAAAAGACAAATACACCAATTAAAAAATGGGCAAAGAATTTGAATAGACATTTCTCCAAAGAAGATATGCAAATAGCCAAAAGGTACATGAGAAGATGCTCAACATCATTAGCCAGCAGGGAAATGCAAATCAAAACCACAATGAGATACTATTTCATGCATACTAGGATAGCTATAATCAAAGAGACAGACAATAACAAATATTGGTGAGATATTGGAACTCTCATACATTACTGATGAGAATGCAACCGCTTTTGAAAATACTGTAACAGTTCGTCAAAAGGTTAAACATAGAATTACCATATGACCCAGCAATTCATTAGTATACACCCATGAGAACCAAAAACACATTCACACAAAATCTTGTACACACGTTCACACATTTACAACATTACCCGTAATAGTAAAAAAAGGAAAGAGCCCAAATGCCCATCAACTGATGAACAGATAAACAACATGTGGTATGTCCATACAATGGAATGTCATTCAGCCACAAAAAAGAATAAAGTACTGAGTCATTCTACATCAAGGATGAACCTTGAAAACATGCTAAATGAAAGATAGTAGACACAAAAAGCTATAATATTTATGGTTCCTTTTTAATGAGGTATCTAGAATAGGCAAATCCATAGGGACAGAAAGTAGATTAATGGTTGCCAGGGGCTGGGGGAGAAGGAAATGAGGAGTGACTATTATTAGGTACAAGGTTAGTTTTGGGGGGTGATGAAATGCTCTGGAATTGGTGATGATAGTTGCACAACCTTGTGAATATACTAAAACCACTGAACTGTACACTGTAAAATGGTGAGTTTTATGGTATATGACTTACCCCTCAATTCAAAATACTAAATCTCTGAGGGTGGAGCTGAGGCATTAGGGCTTTTCTTTTTTTAAGTGTTTTTTTTTTTTTTTTTTTAAGATTTTATTTATTCATTTGACAGAGAGAGAGATAGCGAGAGCAGGAACACAAGCGGGGGAGTGGGAGAGAGAGAAGCAGGCCTCCCGCGGAGCAGGGAGCCCAATGCGGGGCTCGATCCCAGGACCCTGGGATCATGACCTGAGCCGAAGGCAGATGCTTAACGACTTAGCCACCCAGGTGCCCCGATAAATGTTATTAAAAAAAAAAAAAAAAATCAGGGGGCACCTGGCTGGCTCAGTTGGTAGAGTATGCGACTCTTGATCTCAGGGTCATAAATTCAAGCCCCACAATGGGCGCAGAGCTTACTTAAAAAAAGAAAAAGAAAAAAAAAAATCAAGGAGTACCAGGAGACAAGGATCACAGAGAGCCTTCAGGCTTCGATTTTACCCTGCTAACCATGATTTCTAAAATTGTACTCAACCATGACCCCTAAATGAAACTAGATAGGGGGAGGGGAGGAGTCCTTAATGGGTTGGGCTGGACTCTTCCCCAGTCACAGCAGCTTCCTGCTCATTTATACTTCTGGACAAGCACTTCATTTGAAGAAAGGATTCATTGTCTAAAAATGTTTGAAAAGCACTGCTATAGGTGACGAAGAGTCACTGAAAGATTTGAAGCAGGAGACTTATGTAATGTGCATTTGAGATCACTCAGACAGTAGACAACAGACTGGAGGAGAACAAAATGAAAGGCAAAAAGACCAGATAAGAGGCTGCTTCAACAGCCCAAGCAAGCGATGGTAGGTACTGGAAAGATGGCACTGCAGCAGGGCTAAACAGGAGGCAACTACAAGAGAGACTGGAAGGCAGAGTCAACAGGACATGGTGAGCAACTCGACTGGTGTGTGCAGGGGGTGGTGGGGTTGGGGATGGATGAGACAAAGGGAGGACTGGCTCGCAGATTCCGGCTTGGGCCACTGCATGAATGGGGGTGTCATTGTAGGAGGAGGAGGAGAAGGAAGGAACTGTATTTGGCTGATAGTTAGAGACCTGTCTGCAGTGGCTTCAACACCATGGTTTGTTCTCCTGTAAAAGACATCCAGAAGAGGGGCGCCTGGGTGGCTCTTGATTTCGGCTCAGGTCATGATCTCAGGGTCGTGAGATCAAGCCCCGCATCAGGCTCCATGCTGGGCATGGAGTCTGCTTGGGACTCTCTCTCTCCCTCTACCCCTGCCCCCCACTGTCTCTCCCCCTCTTAAAAAAAAAAAAACGTGGTTCATGGCCATGACCGGGACCCAAGGACAGTGATGGCGAAAGCTCTGTAATTCTTGTGGCCTTTCCTTCCCGGTCCCAGGATGGCTGCCAGTCCTCCAATCATCACGTCCGTTTTCCCAAAAAGCAGGAAGGAATAAGACTAGAAGAGTAAAAAGGCCTTCCCTTGGAAGCCTCATCCAAAAACTTCTATCCCTTTTACTTGGCAAAAGTGAAGTCACATTCAGAATCTTACGGGTCTTGGGGGGGGCGGGCACTGGACTATACACCCTAACTTTGCAGATGCCAGTATACAGGCAGGTATAAAAGAGGAGTGTCTGGTGGTGCTGGGTCAGCCCATCTGCAGTATTTCCTTACTAGAGAAATGAGGAGTTTGGCCTTGGTCATGCTGGATCTGAGACAGAACATCAAGTGAAGAGGTAGAGTAGGCAGTTAGATATACAGTTCTGGGTACAGGAGAGAAATGTAGGCAGATCTAGATTTTGTGAGTCACCAGCACGTGAGTGTAACTGACGCCATGAAAAGTTGTGAGAACGTCCAAGGAGAGTATAAAGAGAGAGGGGGTAAGATCCAGGTCAGAACCCAGGGGAATACCAACATTTAAGGGGCAGGCGGCAGAAGAATCCAGAAGACTGAGAAAGCCAAAGAAGTACAAGAATCTCCAGAGCAGCTTCACAGAACTCAAGGAAGGAGAGCATCAAGGGAGGCAGGGTCAACAGACAGACAGAAAAGCACTGGATTTGCAACAACGGGACTGCTGGATGGGAAAGGGGCCCGGGGAACAACAGTGTCAAAAGAGAGGCACTTTAGAATGGAAGGCTTGGAGGGGGACCGTGATGGGCTCCAGGGCATAGGTAC
>NC_058419.1:30107705-30185683 GCF_002201575.2 Neomonachus schauinslandi | reverse complement strand
CATGCATGTAGCCCAACACAGGGCTCAAACTCACGGCCCTGAGACCAAGACCTGAGCTGAGATCAAGAGCCAGACACTCAACCAACTGAGCCCCCCCCACAGGCCCCTGGGATCCTGGGCATATGGTGTGCAGACTGCACGTGTTCCGCAACTGGTGCTCTCACACACAGCTGGCTAAGGAGGGAGAATGGGCCGAAATGCCCCCAGGGGAGCACGCCAGAGAGGGCCACTGGACAGACTGCTCATGATTAGAGCAGGAATGACGTCAACTGGGGGGAGGGGTGGGAAGGGAAGTTTACCCTGCCTTGTTGGTAAACTCTTGAGAACTCTCTGGCCCAACAGAGTCACTTGGCCAGAGGCCAAGAGCCTGGGCAATACCTGGCCCTAAGGCTAGGTCCCAAAGCTGGCTCGCTTCCAGGAACAGGCTGGTTCGATGCCGGGGTTTCTACTTCAGACTAAAGCCACTCCGTTTTCTGGCCTCTGGGTGAGGGCATCTGCCTTTTAGTGCCATGGGGGCCTGTGGCCTGCTGTGTTCTTAGATTGGTTTCAATATATAGTAATACTATTATAATTACTATATGTAACTATGATATATTTATAATAAACACATCATAAATATCTTAGTGATCTTAAAGAGAGCGAGAGCGAGTGAGCTCAAGCAGGGGGAACGGCAGAGGGAAAGGGAGAAGCAGACTCCCCCGCTGAGCAGGGATTCCCGATGTGAGGCTCGATCCCAGGACCCCAGGATCATGATCTGAGCTGAAGGCAGACGCTTAACAGACTAAGCCACCCAGGCACAGTTGGCAATTTTCAAAATCAGAAAACTAAATAAGGGTTAATGGAGGGAGAAAAAGCATAAGACAACGGGTTAGCTTTAGATAGGGCATCTTACTTGTCAACCTTCCTATTTACCATAATGGAGTATTTTCCCCATGTTTCCCGAAGGGCATTCCTTTGTAGATTTCATCAATTTTATAATCTGGTTGTATTATTGGCCTCGAGTTGTATCTTGTATATAACCAATTTCCTCTTCAGCTGCACAGTTCTAGAAGCCCAGTTGTCACAATGGTGCTCGAGGCCTGATTTGCTATTGAATGTCACCTAGCGGTACTTCCTTTCGTTACTGTGGGCTGACAACAGTTTGGTTTCTTAAATTAACATAGCAAGATGTCAGCCTGTCGCTTTTCCCAGCTCAACACTAGAATACAAGCTCCATACAGGCAGGGTTCTTTGCTTGTTGACTGGTTGTACGGGGTTGGATGGTATCCCTTAAAAAGTCATGTCCTTCCAGGAACCTCAGAATGTGACCTTATTTGGAAAGAGGGTCCTTGCAGATATAATTAGTTACAATGAGGTCATGTAGATGAGTAGAATGTGCCCTTAATCCAATGTGACTGGTGTCCCTATAAAAAGAAGAGAAGAAAAACAAGAGACCGAGGCACAGGGAGAAGGCCATGTGTTGATACAAAGACTTAAGTGTTGCATCTACAAGCCAAGAAATGCCAAGGATTGCACGCCTGGGTGGCTCAGTTGGCTAAGCGTCTGCCTTCGGCTCAGGTCATGGTCCCAGGGTCCTGGGATGGAGCCCCACATCGGGCTCCCTGCTCGGCGGGAAGCCTGCTTCTCCCTCTCCCACTCCCCCTGCTTGTGTTCCCTCTCTCGCTGTCTCTCTCTGTCAAATAAATAAATAAAATCTTTAAAAATAAAATAAAATAAAAAATGCCAAGGATTGCTGGCAACCACCAGAAGCTAGGAAGGGCCAAGGAAGGATCCTCCCCTAAAACCTTCAGAGAGACCATGGCTCTGCCAACAGCTTCATTTCAGACTTCTAGCGTCCAGAAATGGGAGACAATTTCTGTTGCTTTGAGCCACCTAGTTGGCGGTACTTTGTGACAGCAGCCCTAGCAAATAAATACACCGGCATATCACAGGCTTCTGGACAGGACCTGGCACAGAGCGGGAGCTCAGGAAATGAAATGCGTGGGAAGGAACATCTGGACTTTTTAATTCCCTACAACTGACCTCTCTGTGGCCTCAGGCACCTGTTGATAACCACCCTCCCCAGACATACGCACTTCCTGATACTCTCGCCTCCCGTTTTCCACATCGCCAGGTTCCAATTATTTTGTCTGCTTTTTAAATGTCCATGTTCCCCAGGATTATATCTTCAGTCCTCTCTCTTCTTGCTCCACATTCCATGCAATGTTAGCCCTTCCCAGGTTTCAATTCCTTACCTCAACCGAGGACTCCCAAATCTCAAACAGATCCAACCATGTCACTCCCCTGCTTAAAAGAGAGAGATGGCGCTTGCCGGCAGGTACGGTCCAAACTTGCCTACTTCAGCATTTTACTCTGTCCCCACCTCAGGATGCACGAACCCCTTCCTGTAAAGTCACCTGGGCTACAGTCACCAAGGACCATTCCGAGCTCCCAAGCACACTGTAAGTGCTCCTTTCAATGCTTCCATATTCCCTCCACCGGGATGCTCCTCAGCCCCCTCATCTCCTCGGTGAAATCCTAGTTCGAGGCCAAACACAAATGCCATCATCTTTTGGTGCCTTTCCTGACCACCTTTCAGGAGAATGACCCGCTCCCATCCGTTTTCCCATAGCTTTTGGCTCACAGCTTTAGGCATTTTATCCTATCACAACAGGTGGCCCGTTCCCCCACTGAGCTGTGGGCTCTGCAATGAGAAGGGCAGTACCTTATTCATCTCCACAGAGCCAGTCCCCAGCTTGGTGCCTGGCACATGGCACACTCCAAGACATCACAGGTTGAATGAACTCATTCTACTTGCAAAAAAACCAAATTACAGCTATCAAATAGCACATTATCACATCTCAGCAGCATTTCAACAAAGCACAGCAAAGGTACTGCTGCATTAACAGAAGTTAGAGAGCTAACACAAATGTCAAAGTGTTGGGCCCATAAGAACAACCTGTTCAGCACTAGATGGGGTACTCCTATTCCTCAGAACCAGACCGAAACACAAGAAGGAAAGCCTAGCATCAACCTCTTACCTCCGAAGATACATGGTCTCCTCGTCTTCCGTGTTACAAAACTTGTGGGCGTGTTTGGCAGCATCAATCACACGGGACCGATCCCGGGGCCTCATGGGCAATTTCTCTAACTGACAGTCTGAAGAAATGGAGTAAGATTCGGTCACCAGAGCCACTGAAAGATACCCTGGGGCAATCACAAGTGTTCAGTGGGGCCCTTAGCACTATAATGTTTTACTATAATTACTAAGGCTTATGGAAGCCTATTATTGAATTTCCCAACTGAAAATGACGTGGTGTCAGAAGATCTGGAGCTCTGTTACCATCGTGGCGATCTTTGGCAAGTTACTTCCTTTTGTTTTTTTTTTCTTTCCTTATTTGAAGGATAAGTAGATGACAATATCTCAAAAGTCCCTCCCAGCATGGCAAGTTTGCTGTGTTTCTGTGATCACAGTACACTTGGTTTGCGTTCTAATGCATGAGAATCAGATGAGACAATCAAGCGTCCTGAAACGCCTATGAGGAGGGCATTGGGAAAAGTGGTTAAGCGCTTAGAAAAAGAGAGAGAGGGTCGGTGCTATGCTACATGTGGCGAGGAGTGTCAGTCTGAAAACAATGAAAACATACAGGAAATAAATGAGGTGCAGTTAAAAAGCAGACGGAAATTGATATAATGCAAATGAAGTACCTAAAGGGTCACAGAGAAGTCAAGTGATCACAGTGATTTGAGATTAATGGAGGAAGGGGCGGGGGAGTTAGCACCAGGCAGTCTGCATGTTCATTAATCTTCACAATGACCTGCTGGAGTAGACATTTTGTATTCCTAGTTTAGAAATGAGGGAACTGAGGCTTACAAAAGGCAAGAGACTTGCCACACATTTACTAAGAGGGAGAACAAGAATTCAGACTCAACTCTAGGTGATTAAGAGCGAACTCATTTATACAACAAAGATTCGAGGGCTCTCTACGTACCAAGCGCAGTTCAAACACAGTGCTGGGGATTCGGCAAAGGACAAAGCAGAGTCCCTGCCCTGATGAAGTTTACATTCTAGTGGAAGAGGCAGAAAATTTAAAAATAAGAATTATATAACATGACCTTGGATAATGATAAGTGCTAATAAAAAAAATTAGCAGGATATTAAGAGGATGGACAGTGATCTCAGATAGTGACAAGGGCTACCAAGAAAAATCAGGCAGGGTAAGAGGACAAAGTGTAATAAGGGTGCCATTTTAGATAGTCAGGGAAGAGTTTTCTAAGGAAGGGATATTTCAGCAGAGACCTGGATGAAATAAGAAAGCACCAAGGGAAGAGGGTTCGAGGCAGGAAAAAACAGCAACCCCAAAGACCCTGGGGGCAAAACATTTTGACATGATGAAGAAAAATCAAGAAGGCTACTGCAGCTGGAGCGCAGTGAGCCAAGGGAAGAGTGTTAGGAGACGAAGTCCAAGAGGTAGCTGAGGATCTGAACATGCAGGGTCTAGGTACGGACTTTGGTTTTACTCTCAGTTTTACAGGAAAACACCAGTTTGGAACAGGACTCTGGTTGCTGTGCAGAAAACAGACCACTGGAGACAAGGAGTGGAGAGTAAGAGGCTGTGGCAATTCCAGGTGAGGGATGATGGTGGCTTGGACTAGAGCGGCAGAAATGGAAGTGGTAAGAAGTAGTCAGATTCTGGAAAGATTTTTAAGTACTGGCAGGATGTGTTGATGGACTGGATGGGTGTAAGGTAAGGGAAAGAAAAGTCAAGCCTGATGCTGAGATTCTGGGTGACTGGTGCTACCACTGACTCTGCACTAGGGTGGAACAATGGCGAGCAGGAAGAACGGGATCATGAAGTCGATTTGAACACGACTGTTTTTGAGAGACCCATCAGACATCCAAGTGGAGACAGGGAATAAGCAGCTGGAGTGTGAAGGGAAATGTAGGTTAAAGATGAACATTTGGGAGGCATCAGCATGCAAATGGTATCTAAAGCTTGGGAATGGCTGTGGTCACTTAGGGAGTGAGTACAAATTGAGAATAGGTGAGAGGACTGAGCCCTAGGGGCTTGCAGTGCCTAAAAATCGGAGTCAGAGAAGGAGCTAGACACTGAGGAGGGGCAAAATCAAGGTAGGAGGAAAATCGGGACATTGTGGAGTCTTGGAAGCAAATAAAAAAAAAAACTTTCAAGAAGGATGGAATCATCATCTCTGTCAAATGACACAGATGAGGACTAAAATGAGCATTGATAATCGACCACGGGGACTACTAACAGGTTCAGTTATTGACCTTGACGGTGAGGTGGGAAGAGAAGTCTGCCCGAAGTGAGGTCAACAGGCAATGTGAAGTGAGGATGCAGCGACAGGCAATATAAGCAACTCTTTTTAGAAGTTCTGCTAAAAAGGAAGCAAAGAAATGGGGTTACAGCTGAAAGAGAACGTAGGATCAAGGGAACTGGTTTTATTCTCGTTTAAGAGCTATGACAGCATCCTAGTACGCAGCAAAAAGGTTACAAAGTTTCTAGAGGCGGAGTGGGAGGAAAGGGAGATAAACAGTTTATTTTTTCTGAAGGAGGAATTTAGTTTTGAGGGAAGCCTGGATACACTCAAGGTTAAACAGAAAAGCTGCCCTGGAGTGGGGCAGGGAAGCATCAGCATGGAGCAGGAAAGCCCACCAATCTTCCAAGAGACGCGCCTCCCAGATCACAGCCAGAGAAAATCTGCCCTCGAGAACCCAAAGTTTCGCTTCTCGCAGACGCCCTCCGGTTCCCGACTACTTACCCAGCACCAGGACCATCTGGCCACACAAACAGTAGTAGACGTGGAGGGGCTTCTCGCCGTCGTCATACTCCTCCCGATCCCGGGTGTCGGAGCAGACCACCGACCGGGACACTACTTTCGGCATCGTTCGCAGGAGCAGCCCGAAAACGCTCTGCCAAAACTAAGGGTCGCGCAGAAATGACGTCACAGACGGGCGTCGAGCCTTTTCCCAGCCGCAACGCTGGTCACGTGTCAGTAGCGTTCCTGTGGACTTCCGGGCCGGTCCATTAGGCCCGGATGCGCGGGGGGCGTCCTGAGCCTTCAGAACCTCGTTTGCCTCGGCCTGAATTAGGTGCAACTGCTTTACTTGGGACACTCTTAATACTATTTAAATTATTCATGTATATTTCTGTACACGTATGTATATGCAGATACAATAAAACCAGATATAACAAAGAACTATATTTACACGTTATAGGCATAATACAGGTTTTAGGTGTGCCTCTAAAGAGGATTCTGATTTTAATGGCTGTATTCAGGATGAGTACCTAATGAAGTAGAGGTATCTTTTTTAACTTGAGATATAATTCATATGACATAAAATTCACCCTTAAAAAGTGTATTATGTGGTGGTTTTTAGTATATTCACAAAGTTGTGCAACCATCACCACTATCTAATTCCAGAACATTTTCATCGTCCCATATAATTAGCAGTCACTCCCCACTTCTTCCCAGCACCTGGCAACCACGAAGCTACTTTCTGTCCCTAGGGATTTGCCTCTTCTGGACATTTCATATGAAAGGAATTAAACAGCATGTGGCTGTTGGTGTCTGGCTTCTCCCCGTAATGTTTTCAAGGTTCATCCATGTTTTAGCGTGAACAGGTAAAAATAGGAATGAATCCGTAAAAAGGAACTTCATTCTTTTTCATGGCTGAATATCCTGTTTATGGCTATCCCACATTCTGTTTATTCATGAGTTAGTGGACATTTGGGTTTTTCCCACTTTTTGGATATAATGATTAATGCTACTGTGAACATCGGTGTACAAGTTTTTGTGAGAACATATGTTTTTAGTTCTCTTCGTTGTATACTTAGGAGTGGAATTGTTGGGTTATATGGTGACTTTATGTTTCACCTTTTGAGGAACTGCCAAGAGTGTTTTCCAAAGCAATTTTACCATTTTACATCCCCATCAGACTATATATGGAGGAGGGGGTCTGATTTCTTCAAATCCTCACCAATAATTATTTTTGTCTGCCTTTTTGATCATAACCATCTCGGTGGGTGTGAAGTGATATCTCACTGTGGTTTTGATTTTCCTTTCCCTGGTGGCTAATGTTGAGCACCTTTTCACGTGCTGACTGGTTATTTATGTATCTTCTTTGGAAGATACTGAAACTGAACATACTGAAACTCTGCCAGGACCCTCTTTGTGGAGGACAAGAGCCTGGAGCAATCCAGAATAAGGACACTGAGACAGTTTACATTGGCTAACTTCAAAAATCCAAATGAAGACACCAAAATAGTGGATTTTTAACAGAGAACTTAGTGAAGGCCGTAGGAGCTTGTGTCTAGAAATTGACAGTTTGGCTGCAGGAAGTGTAGTGTTCAAGACACACAGGATGTAAACCAAGGGGAATTTAAAGCCATCTGCTAGACCTCAAATGAACATGAATTAAATAAAATATACAAGAAATGTGGTGTATATATATACAATGGAATATGACTCAAGCATAAAAAAGGAGATCTTGTCATTTGCAACAGCATGCATGGACCTGGAGGGTATGATGCTAAGTGAAATAAGTCAGACAAAGAAAGACAAATACCATATGATTTCACTTATATGTGGAATTGAAAATACAAAACAAAGAAAAAGCAGAATCAGACTTCTAAATACAGAGAACAAACAGTTGCCAGATGGAAGGGGGTGGAAGAATAGGCAAAATGGGTGAAGGGGAGTAGGAGATACAGACTTCCAGTTACGGAATGAAGGAGTCGTGGAAATAAAAGGTACAGCATAAGGAATATAGTCAATGGCATTGTGTTAGTATTTCATGATAAAGGATGGGAGCTACACTTGTGGTGAGCATAGCATAATGTATAGAGTAGTTGAATCACTATGTTGTACACTTGAAACTAATGTAATATCGTGTGTCAAATATAATCAGATTTTAAAAAATCAATTCAAATCTTAAGGAATCACAGTGTTCCTTAGATCTTACTCAAATGTCATCTCTATGATTTCATGTTATTCAGTATTTATTGATCTTCTACTGTGTATTAGGCACCGCACTATATACTAGTTGTGTAATGATCAACTATAAATAATCTCACCCCCTCATGTGTCTTAGTCTGGTGCAGGGGTGAGGAAACTTTTTCTGTAAAGGGCTAGAGAGTAAATATTTTAGGCTTTGAGGGCCAAGAAGCAAAATCAAGAAAATTATGTAGACCTATATAACAAGAGAGAAAACAAATTTCCACAAGTGTTTTATTGATGAAATTCAAAATATAATAGTAATTATATTTTTGTAATATAGGTCTGCTAATGAGAAGAATAGCATTCTTTTATGGAGGGGGACAATATTTCACTTAATTAGGGTTCAAAGTGAGTGTTCTCTACCATCAGAATCATTTGCAATCTCAATACACCTTTACAGGTTTTTAAATTGCTTCATATCTGGTCAAACTGAAATTCTCAAGAACCTCATTTTTCATTTGTAATACAAGTTTACAGCTTTTTTCAAGAGTCAACAAAATGAAAGCACCTGTTAATAAAAGTCTCTTTTACAAGATTTATTTATTTATTTTTAGAGGGGTGGGAGGGGCAGAGGGAGAGGGAGAGAGAGTCTTAAGCAGGCTCTGTGCTGAGCGCGGAACCCAGCACAGGGCTTGATGTCACGACACTGAGATCATGACCTGAACCGAAACTAAGAGTCAGACGCTTAACTGGCTGTGCCACCAGCACCTGTTAATAAAGGTCTTCATGAAATAAATCAGTTGCAAATACTCATCTGTTAATACTTACCTGTAATGAGATTTTACATATTTCATCTTTGAAAAAAATTTTTAACACGGCTAAGTACTGCCAAACACTGATACCAAATACCTGATTTTAATTGAGCATATTTATCTTTTAGAAGGCATTTTTGAAATTCAGTTAGATTCTTCTCTTGGTATTTGCCTTTTAGCATGTCATTGCGTACAGAATAATCACTTCCAATTAAAATTTAGGTGGAAGCTCCTGCAATGCACAGTGAAACTGATTTGTTTAAAAGATTTGATTCATTTATTTGACAGAGAGGGAGAGTGGGGGGAGCACAATCGGGCTCCTGGTCTAGCAGGGAGCCCGATTCCGGGGCTCGATCCCAGAACCCTGGGATCATGACCTGAGCCGAAAGCAGACGCTTAACTGACTGAACCACCCAGGCGCCCCCAGTGAAATTGATTTTTAAATATAGAAATTTCCTTTGCATTTTGCATTAAGTTCCAAAAAACACCACTGGAATTGTAATTTGAGCCCAGAAAAGATATTCATTGCAAATTGGTGTGGGAATGCAAATCTTGATTTTTGTTTTCATTTTTGACAGCACAGGAAGAGATTAAAGTAATGACATTACTTGCAATTCAAACAATGTTAGTTGTCATTGAAATGACTTTACTGAAATGTAAGTTTCAAATATAAGCAGTGTTTTGCCTTGTAATTTTAGTTTAAATGCGTTAAGTAACGTTAAGTCTACAGCAAAAGTTAATTTAAAAAACCATCCAGCGTTCAACAATAGTGGTTGCAGGTGGTTCTTCTCATTCAGAAAACTTTCAATCTCAGCCCTAAGCTCAAAAAAAATTTTTTTTAACTCAGAAAAACCTCGCCACTGCTAAGCTATTGAACTGCTGTTGGTTGGGCAAGTCAAAATCTTCGGCTTCTATTTCTGACAAAAATTTATGTAACTGACAGCGGTTTAGTCCATGAGTAAATGAAGTGTTGACACTAATAGTTGAAATACACAAGATAGACTCAAATATGTTCCTGCAAAATACCTGCAGATGAATAACCAGAGGATTTAAACAACTCACATTCTCACAAGCTTTTTACAATTGTCCAACTAAGCTTTGTTCTGCTCCATACGTATTTGTAACACATCTTAGCAGAGTCTACTTCAGGTTGTACTGAATTAGTATTTTCTTGACTTTGAGAATATTCTCATCTGGGGCACCTGGGTGGTTCGGTCCGTTGAGCGTCTGCCTTCGGCTCAGGTCATGATCCCAGAATCCTAGGATCGAGTCCTACCTCAGGCTCCCTGGTCAGTGGGGAGTCAGTTTCTCCCCCTACTCATGTGCTCTCTCAATTTCACTCTCTCTCTTTCTCTCCCCTCTCAAATAAATAAATAAGGGTTAGGGTTAGAAGATTTTATTTATGTATTTGAGAAGGGGAGAGAAAGAGAGAGAGAGAGAGCATGAGCGGGAGGAGGTGCAGAGGGAGAGGAAGAAGCAGACTTCCCGCTGAGCAGGGAGCCAGACGTGGAGCTCGATCCCAGGACACTGAGATCATGACCTGAGCCGAAGACAGACACTTAACGGACTGAGCCACCCAGGCGCCCCAAATAAATAAAATCTTTAAAAAAAAAAAAAAGAAAATATTCTCATCTGAGTTATTCCACACAGGCCAACTCAGCATTGGCTCTTTGAGTAAAGTACAACAACTGAGCAGTATTGGTAACATCTGTCACCTCATTGAGAGCCGAGGAAAATCACTTGAAATCATTTTCCCTGTTTTTTTTTTTTTTTAAAGATTATTTATTTATTTGAGAAGGGAGGGAGGGGCAGAGAGAAACTTAAGCAGACTCCGCGCTGAGCACAGAGCCAGACGCGGGCCTCGATCTCACCATCCTGAGATCAGGGCCTGAGCTGAAACCGAGAGTCAGTCAGCTCAACCGACTGCGCCACCCAGGTGCCCCTGCCCTGTTTTTTTTAATGACTGTTGGTGTCGCTTCCAACGTCCTCAACTCTTTGAACCACTATTCTCCCTGAAAGGCTAATAGTCTTTGGAAAGTTTATTTTCCCTGGACACCTTTCTTTGGCTTCAGCAATCAAACACGATTTAATTAACTCATCATCAGTAAATGGCTTTCCTTGCTTGGCTAACAAATGAGCCACTCAGAAAATTATTGTGGCTGCAGCCTCATTTTCATTTTTTTTTTTTAATTCTTGTGACGAATTTTGCTATGATAAGATATTCCATTTTAAACTTTCTAGTTTTTCTAACCACTGCTTTCCTGGGAGTCAGGAACATTGCAATGAGTGCTTATTTTGGTGATGTTGTTGAATACTGTATTCTTTTAGCAACACTACAGGGTCACTGTGTAATAAACACAGTGCTTTGACATCTAATGTGATAACCAAGTAATCTACGTTCACTGTGCCTTAAAAGCATGACATTCGAAACCCCTTTCGTTTTCTTTTTTTTTTTTTTACATGATAGGTATGCACATCTAATAAAAAAAAATGAAATGCCATAATCTGGGGATACACGTGGCATTCAAAATGCGGTCGAGTTATAACCGCGTCACTGCGATGTATGGTACACCCACCAACAAAAATGGCCACAGACAACACATGATTGAAATAGCATGGCTGGGGGCGCCTGGGGGGGCTCAGTCGGTTAAGCGTCTGCCTGCGGCTCAGGTCATGATCTCAGGGTCCCAGGATCGAGCCCCGCATCAGGCTCCCTGTTCGGCGGGAAGCCTGCTTCTCTCTCTCGCTCTCCCTCTGCCCCTGCTTGAGTTCCCTCTCTCGCTGTGTCTCTCTCTGTCAAATAAATAAACAAAATCTTTAAAAAAAAAAAAAAAGAAATAGCATGGCTGTGTCCCAATGAAACTTTATTTATGGGCGTGGAAAATATGAATTTCGTATTATCCTCACGGGTCCTGAAATATTAAATAGTCTCCTTTTGATTTCTGCAACCATTTAAAAATACAGAAAATCACTTTGGGCTCACAGGCCCTAGGGGAAAAGATGGTGGGCTGGATTTGGTTGTAGCTTGCTGGTGGATGTGGCCAGTTTGATTGAATTCCTATACCCGACGTTGAAACCATATGTATTCGTTTTCTGTTGCGGCTGTAACGCACGACCAGACCACAGACTTACTGGCTTAAGAAAACGAAAACGTATTATCTTACGGTTCTGGAGATCCGAAGTCCAAAATCAATCTCACTGGCTGAGAGTCAAGATGTCAGCAGGGCTGGTTGCTCCTAGAAGCTCCAGGGGAAAACCCATTTTTGCCTCATGCAGCGTCTAGAAGCTACCGGCATCCCTTGGCTCCTTGGCTGGTGGCTGTATTGCTCCAATCTCTGCTTCCATGGTCACATGACCTTCTCTCTGACTTCAGACTTTCTTCCCTCTTATGAGGACTCATGTGATTACATCAGGCCCACTGGTTTATCCTGGATAATCTCCCCATCTCGAGATTCTTAATTTAACTACATCAGCAAAGTCCCTTTTGCCATATAAGGTAACGTATCCACAGATTCCAGAGATGAGGATGAGAAGGTCCTGGGGTAGAGGTGCATGATTCAGCCTACCACGCCACGCCTTTGTTTTTGACTCTGCAACTTAGCAGGTAGTGAAAGTCTATGTTCATGGCCCTAATGTCCCCGTTTCTCTAAACTTCACTATTTCTCTCTCCGCTCTCTCCCTCTCCCCTCTCTCTCCCTCTCTCTCCTTATGTCCTAGGGTCTAGAGAGGGACAGCATACTCCTACTGTTACTGCCAAGAATACATATTGTGACAACTGTTGTTTCCTATAAGCAATTTCCTTGACTTGTCTTCTGAGGCTAGTGGAGTCAGGAAAGACCCTGTGGTTTTATATTCTGTTGCTTCTTGGTTGCCATTTGTACTAAATGTTAGTGATAGAAGTGGGAACCATAGGAAAATAAAATTCCTTGCCTTCTCTGGCTAACAGAAATACAAACTCACAGCCTCATAAGGCAGGAAATGACAGTTTATTCAGTCTCTCTCTCTCCCCGACCCAAAATAGTTCAGGAAAATCACAATCCAGTCTGCATTTTGAAAGCCTCATGAACAAAATCCCCCAGTTTCCCTAGTTATATATTCCCGTACCTCACGGTCCTCCCTTTTAGGAAAATTCTCAAGTCCTTGCCTGGGAATGGTTTGGAACTTTTTATCTTCCCAGCAGCTGCATTGCTAACACACTTTTCTTTCCAGTGAAAAGAACTTCTATTCTGGACCCCTGCTTTTGGGAAGGGGGGTGGTGCTTGGCTGTGAAGAGGGTATTTCTTCAAGATGTCAGGGTGAGGGCTGCCTGGGTGGCTCAGGCGGTTAAGACTCAGGTCATGTTCTCAGGGTCCTGGGATCGAGCCCCGCATCGGGCTCCCTGCTCAGTGGGAAGTCTGCTTCTCCCTCTCCCTCTGCCTGCCTGCTCTGCCTACTTGTGCTCTCTCTGTCAAATGAATAAATAAATAAAATCTTTAAAAAAAAAGATGTCAAGGTGAAAAGGGGATGGAAGGAATGCTTGGCCAACTCTGCTATAGTTAGCATGTTCTAGCCCGATAATCATCTGTGCTAGAGAACGATCGTCCATGTTGCTGCTTGTTAGGACAACGCTGTTTCTGGTGAGGAATGTGGGGGCACAGTATTTCGGCAGTGGGATTCCACCGTGCTGTCAGGGCCTGCCCTCCCCATCCCCTGGTGCCACGGGGCTTCCCAAACTGCTGTGGTTCGTGTCCCCGAGGTTTCTTGATTAGACAGAGAGCTACTCATGAGCTAGGGCAAAGGAATTTCAGAAAATAAACAAGCCCACAACAAACCCAGCTACATCTCTGGCCTTCAGTGAGTTTCAGACATTTCTATCCAGCAGCAGGAGCCTCCCCTCCCAGCCCCTTCCCTGCTCTCCAGTACGGTATAGGCAGCTTCTCAGCACCTCTGCAAAATAGACCTGGAAAACCTCTAAAAGCCCCCTGTCAAGCCTAAAGCCCTCATCCTTGTGTTTGAGGGCATCGAACCAACTTCTGTCCCCCTCACTTTTCCAAGCAGGAGTCTCATCATCCCCCATTAGCCCCGCTAGTCTGTCCAGTATCCCCAGAACCTTCTTGAGCTCCACGTGTTCCTTCATGCTGTTGCGCTCATAGAAACTGCTTGACTTCTCTCCCGGGGAAGTCTCTCCCTGCTGTCACTTCTGTTGAAACAAAACTGAAACAGACCCATTCCAGGAAGCTCGTTCTAACCCCCACCAGACTGAGGGTTTCCCCTGCTGCGCGGTCCCTCCGCATTTGTAGATTCACACGCTTCTGCTATGTTTCTTGGCGCTGCTCTGGCAGGCAGAGTTCAAAGATCCCTGGCCATGGATGTACACACACCTTCTCCCAGTTATTCAAATGTTAATCTAGGTTCTGCTGTGAGGGAATTTTGCAGATGTGATTAAGGTCCCAGATCAGATGATATTGGGGGTGGGGGGTAACCCAGGATGGGCCTGACCTAATTAGATAAGCCCTTAAAGTGAACTGGGCTCTTCCTGAAGAAAGATTCCAAGTGTGAGGGGGATTTCATGGGAGAGAAGTTCTCAGGTGCTGGCTTGAAAATGGAGCAGTCCACGTGGCAAGGAATGTGGGTGACCTCTAAGAGCTGCGAATGGCCCCTGGCTGGCAGCCAGTGAGCAAATGGGGGCCTCAGTCCTTACAACTGCAAGGCATTGAACTTGGCCAACAGCTTGTGGTGATTTGTTAAGTAGCAATTGAAAACAAATGCACTTGCTTTTGTAACTTACATGTGTATTAGTAGACTGCCAGTTACTAGATGAGAGGAAAAGGAGATTTTTTAACTTATTTTTGTACCCCCTGCCCACCACAGTCACAGTGAGATGCTATTAGGGAGACTTGCCTTAGCTCCTGATATCTTGGTGTCAATGGGAGATATAAATCCTTTCCCATGAAAGTACCTGTATTTAAACAGCAGCTAGAATCACGACCATCGTCAAGTGTCTCCCACCTCCCACCTTAGAAACAAATTTCTGCACATCTGATATCTTACGGACATCTCTGCTCGGATTTCTCACCAGTCCCATGCACTCAGTAAGTCACTGCACTCAGTAAGTCCCCAAACTGCCCTCCTCCCCACTCTGTTCCCGAGTTCTGTCCGTGGCACCTTCAAAGCCCCAGGTATCTTGGGGCTTAGAACTCCAGCCATTGTTGACTCCTTCCTCTCTCTTGCCTCCAAGTTCAATCTGTTGCTGAGTCCTCTCCATTCATCCCATCCCCTCCGTTTTTGTTGTCACTGCCTGGTTCAGTATTTCTCACCTAGACTACTTCAAGTGTTTCCTAGCTGCTCTCCTGGGACCCACATCTCTGACTAGCCGGACTCTAATTATGCACAGCCAGCCACCTTCCAAGGAATCCATTAGCTTGACGTTCAAAACTCTCCATGACTTAACCCAAACTTACCTTTCTCATATTTTCAAAAATCCTTAAAATGAGTGTTTTGCCTACCTTCTAAGTTATTTGAGGTTGACCTTTACAAATTATTCTTTTAAACTGTTATTGCTTTTGCAGGTCCACATACTAACTGTGACTCTTCTCTGCAACCTGCAGCTTTTTCACGTGCGTCTTACCGTTACTTTTACTTCAGACTCTCTGCCCTTGCAATTCTCCGCAGTCGGATATTCTCACACCTTGGACTCTTCCGAATATATAGTAGCCGCTTAGCTTGTTGAACTGCCAAGGGGAAATGTGGTTCCAGAGCCAAATTGTGAGTGCCCAGAGCTAAAACCTCATTGTGCTTGCCTTAAGCTCTCATTCCCTCCCCCAGGACAAACACCACCATTTTATCCTGCTTGGGGGTGATCATTGGCCTAAACATTGGGACCGGAATCCCGCACGTTCATCTCATAGACGAGGGACCCACAGCTCCCTGTCATAGCCGAAGCCGATTTATTCTTTTGATTTTCAGTGATTTGAACCAGTCACACACCCTCCTCCCCAGCCTCCCGGGTCCCTGGAGTTCCCGCTTTCCGAGAACCAGATTTGCCTCCACCCACTGTCTCCTCCCTTCTACTTAGGGACTTCCATCCTTCTTCTCTCCCCCCCCGCCCCCCCGCCGCCCCCAGCCACAGTGCGCACTGTCGTAAGTGATCTGATCTCAAAAAAAAAGAAAGAAAGAAAGAAAGAAAAAACAGAAAAAAGCTTCCCAGGGTTCGTCCGAGCCTGGGCAGGTGGAGACGGACCCCATTCCGCCACTAATTCCTAGTGAATTACAGGCTTCCGCTCGGCCGGCGGCATGCCTCTTACTCCCGCACCAGCCCGGCGCTCCCCGCCTCCCGCTGGGGTTTAATGACCTAAGCAACTTTCCCGGCCACCACCACCCCCCCCGCCCTGCCTTGGTACGGCCTGTCCGGCGTTCGGCGTTCCACCCCCCCCTCTCCTTCCAGGTTGGTTCAGCCCCCGTCTACTCCGGGGTGGTGCTTAGCCGGCGCCAGACCGACCCTCGACTTCGGAGGGGCAGTGCTGTTCCTCTGGGCGCTTCCTCGGCGGCCGCTTCGGCTCCTTCAGCCTCCTCGGCCTCCTCGGCCTCCTCAGCCTCCGCCGGGACCCGAGACCTCGGTGTATGCCCCACCCCTGACCCCGCTAGAGATATGTCCACCCCGGCTCGGCGGCGCCTCATGAGGGACTTCAAGAGGTAAAGCGACGGAGGACCGCCGAGGCCGGGGGGGCTGCCAGGCGGGGCACAGGGCGGGTCCCGAGGCGGGCCGGGTGCGGTGGGGGGGGGGGGGGGGCTGGCCCGGAGCGGACGCGAGTGCCGGATTGCGGAGCCCCTGTCTGTTTCCCTGAAGGTTGCAGGAGGATCCTCCGGCTGGAGTCAGCGGGGCTCCGTCCGAGAACAACATAATGGTTTGGAACGCGGTCATTTTCGGGTGAGTCTGCGTTCCGGGAGGTGGCGAGAGGTGGGGGACTCGGGCCGGCCCAGCCTGCCGTCGGGGACCGGCCCCCGGCGAGGACGGAGAGGGAGAGGGGGAATGTTTGGGTCCGGCTGGGCCTAGGCGCCTCCCCGGAGCCTGTGCCTCGATTAGCTCAGTTCCCGCTGCCCGGGGAACCGTTTGGGGTTCTGAGGGGGGCGGAGCGGGGAGTGGTGGCGGTTAGGCGCGGCGGCCTGCGCCGGGTTTCCGAGCCCCAAACATCCATTTGTAGTGGCTTTCTGACCCAGGAAGCGGTGGCTTCCCAGCGGGAGAGTTGGCAGAGCTGGGAATCGCAGTGTCTTAAGGGGGAAGGGAGCCCCTGAAGCGGGAACTGACTGTGTTTTCTCTGTGTTGCAGGCCTGAAGGGACCCCGTTTGAGGACGGTAAGAGTTTCTTTACCCACCTTTCAGGAGCCTGATCATCTGGGGGAAAGGGTTCCCAGTCGTCCTGGGAGTGTCTCCTACTTAAGAACCCGCTTCTCCCTAGCCTCTGCCTGCTAAAGGCTCGAGTGAACTCCCATACGTGGCAGGTTGTTCTGGCCATTGTCCGCTTGACTAGAACTGCACCTTTTTTCTTGCTTGCTCCTTTAAGAAAAAAAAAAAAAAATCTGGGTAAGGCAGTCACTTTTTAGAAGGAGCCCCATAGCACTGATGTTAAGGATTTTTGAGGTCTGGGCTGTGATCCAGCTCAGTTCAGCACCCTGTCTAGATACTGACTTAGTATCAACCCAACCACTTGCTGATAGACTCAGAGACCCCAGAGACCACCTAGTTGGGAATTCTACCACAAGGGCAGGAACTGTGTTCAGCGGGTGCTTAATATGTGTTTGTTGGGTGTTGGATGGGTGTGAGAGTTCCTTGCACAGAACTATCTAATTTCTACAATCTGGCGTTGAATACCTGTCAGCCTCACGGCTCTAAGATGGTCTTTAATGGCACCTTTAATGGCCAGTTTGAATATAACATTGTTTCTTATTTTTAAATGAGTTTTCAGTGGGCTTTTATCAAGACTTTATGGTCAGTATTCTCAAAGCAGCCTCAGAATTGAGGGGAGCCTTAATGTACTCTCCTGAGTTCTCAAAGCAGCTTCAGAATTGAGGGGAGCCTTAATGTACTCTCTTGAGAAGTGTCCAGCCTACTTGAAGGTACTCTGTGTACCTATAGGTACAGGATTTTTAATGGATTTAGGCTTGACTTTTAAAAACATGTTACTTGCTTTTTAAGTTTTTCTTTAAACTTTCTATTTTGAGATAATTACAGATTCATGTGCGGTTGTAATTAATACCACTAATACAGAGAGACCTTGTATACCTTTCACGCATTCCCCCACCCCTTTGGTAACATCTTGAATGACTGTACTACAGTATCACGACCAGGAACTTGACATCGATGCAGTTTTATGTACATTCAGTTGTGTGCATGCGTGTGTAGTCGTTCTTGGAAAGCTTAATACATTTAAGACACAATTAAAAGTATTTGAACTACTGATCGACATCTTTAATATTTGAGGTATTTAAAAAAGCAAAGGAGCTTTGTAACTTTTTTCAACGACCATCTTCCTTTACTCATCTAGCGTTTGATACACACACACACACATGCACACACTCATACGCAGAGCTCAGTTTGAAGGTGGGAACAAAAACATTTCTGCAAACTACTAAGTATATACTTATATTGCCGAGTCCGATTGCTCTCTGATTCTACCAGTCTGCAAGATGTGGTGAGGAAGGGCAGTATCAGCCAACTCTCGGATTTGTCTCAAATACTCAGATTTCCCTAGGAGACTGTGGACGGTCACCTGAATACTTTTAGCTTCCTCCCTGCCTCCACCCCCTGGGTAAATGTCACTGCTCTTCAGTGCTGCAATAAAAAGAAATGACAGCAAGAGAGTGATTCTAAAGGCATACTGCTTTGGTGCAGTAAATCATTTGAACTGATCCATAGCAAGAGCTAGCTCGACTTAATTTTCCTCTGCTAGATTGGTGCTCGTTCTTTCTACCTAAGCATTGTGTGCAGATTAACTGTGTTTGCTTTAGCCCTGGCAGGCTTTATTTTCATTGGCTTCTTTTCTTCCTCCTGACTTTACTCAGACGGCTTTATGCTGGGCACAGCTTTATTAATAGTACATCACTTTGCTGGAGGATTGGCTACTTAAATATTTCAAGGGTGCTTCACTCGTTTTAAGTGGTATGCATTGAGAAGGTACTTAAGGAATCCATTATCTACCTGGATCTTCCCCGTTGACATCACCGGTTCTGTTTTTGATGATGTGTATCTCCATACTGGCATTACTGAAAGGAACTACTCCAGCTAAATAACAATACCCTTTTCTGATTCATTCTCTTGAGCGGTCTGCTATCCATGGATGCTTCCTCAGGTGTCTAGAACAGGGGCTGTGGCTACAAAAAAATATTTTGACCATTTTTTAATACCCTTTATTTTCAATTAGGGAATTTACTAGGAAAGCCTCATCAGGGACAAGTGGCACAATTGATTTTGCTGTTTCCAATGTATTATATAAATCAACAACCCCAAAACTACTTTTGCTGTTTCCTTGTAAATCATTTGTGGTGGACATTTCTGGAACAGCCAGACCCCAGTTAAAGAGATGAAGACTTAAGAAAAGGAACTCTTGAAGGTATTTTGACTTAACTTCACACACTTAAAGTAAGAGGAAAATGTTCTCAAGAACTTACACTACCAGACAAAACATTGGGGGGCAATGCTTCCTCATCAAAATATCTTGGCATGGATGCTGAATACAAAGACTATGGAATAAAGTATTCTCCATCACATCGCCTAAAAATTGTTAATACACACAGTGAGATACTAGTATTTGCTTTTTATAAGAATTTGGTTGTAAGTCCTTTAAAAATTAATCACTCAAAGTCCACTGAGGGTGTTCTTAAGGTAAATACATCCTATGATGAGGAGTATTTGGGTATTATCTTAAAAATCAGAATCTCTGGTCATCAAAAAAATTTTTTTTAGGTGCATGTACTTTGTTTTCTCCTCCGGGGTCACAAGCTGGTGGCCAAATGGCAGAAAACACGCAGGTGTTTTTTTGTGAATGTCTTCAGCGAACATACACTCTCTAGTCTAACCATATCACTCCTTATTGCCACGCCTCTGCCATTGAACACAAAGTTTGCCTAGTCCCCTGTATAGATGGATTCATACTTTCCTTACAATGTTTTGGCCTCCTCAGGAAGATGAGCAAAAGCAGTACAGATTGTGTACAATAGTGAGGCTTAAGTCTTCCATTATTTTAAAGCCTAACCTTCTGAATGTCCAGAGGATAAGCTCTAGTCTCAATTGCATAATATTCTAGGATTTTAAATTTCCTTAACGTTTGTTTTGGATCTCAGAAATTGCATTGAGGGTTGTATTAAAAAGGTTCCAGTAGTATAATGTGGCTAAAAGTATGAACTATCCCCTTTTAAATACGTATTTGAAATACGATTTGGGGTAAGTCCTAATTTATAGTCAAGTAGACATAAGCAGGTTGTTTCACTTCCCAAGATAGTAAATGAGCTGTTTGAAAAGACTTGATTAACTTACTTGGTATCTAGTGTTGAACTTCTGGGCAAGTATTAGGCAGAAAGTTCAAGTCAAGGGTTTCGAGAGCCACCAACCTACATACTCAACTTGAATTCAGCTGTGAGCGTTTGGTGTAGGTCAGAAAGAAAGTAGTATTTAATATTTAAATTCATTAATTGTGTATTTCTTACTGATAGTCAAGTTGGGATATTTGGGTTTTGCCTCCTTCAGCTGGGTCTAGGAGTGTGAAACTTTAGAATTATTATAGCTACCATATTTATGGAGCACTTACTTTGTGTCACTGTGCACATTTCCCTCATTTAAACCTCACAACACTGTAATGTGGTGGGTACTATTACTAACCCCATTTTACAGATGAGGAACTTGAGGTTTAGTCAAGTCGAGTGGCTCCTAGTAAGTAGCAAAGCAAGGAACTGAGCCCAGGTCTGACTGCAAGGCTGTGCTCTTCCCCACTATGCTCTACTGTTTCCACTTAACGCCTGTCTTGTGTGTTGCTTTACCACTTTTGGATATCATATTTAATGATGGTCTTAATTTAAAGTACCTGGGCCCTAGTACCTGTGTGCTATTAAATCCGCCCACTTTTAGAGCAATTCCGTGATGATAAATCTTACCTCTAATTTAATCAGATTTCAACATTGAGCCAAATGTGTTTATACTTGAGATGCATAAGGAAGCTCAAAGTTTTGAACTCTCTAACACTCATTCCCACTTTTTCCTGTGTATTATAATATCAATGGCACCGAAAAGGAAGAACCAATATTTCTTCCTCACAAATAGGAAGATTCATGACCAGGTGGTAATAAGGTGAAGTAGGTTCTGATAGACTATAGCGTGTTTGTCCATTCCAAAATGTTTCACTTTTTGCCCTTAGTTATAATATACAGTATCTTCAAATCTGTAGCAATAGTTTGGGGAATATGTCTGTATATGTTGCACTTTAAAGTATTCCAAAACTTTGGAACATACGTTCATCATACTAAGGGCAACTCTGTTAGCAAATTGTTTCCTGTGAGTTTGCTGGTAGGAAACAAACTTTGGTATTGTTATGTAATGGATCTAGCAATAGAATGTAGTCTTTTTTTTCTTAAGTGGTGATAAACCTACTGATGGAGGAAATTGCCAACTCTGAAGAAACCAGTATCAAGTTGTACTCGACCTGAAGTGTGGTCTATAGTATTAGAATAAATTTTTTAAAAGGACCAGAGTAATAGTGGAACATCCACCACCTTATGCCAGACAGTGATTGCTTAAGTTTACTTGAAGAGATTTCAGTCAGGAATAAACAGTTGCCCAGTTGTTTTCTTGGATTTATTAAACCCAATTTAAAAAATATTTTGAAGGAAACAATCTCCCCAAATCAGAACATCCTACAATTCTTGAATGAGATCCAGTTTGTTCATTCCTTATAAATAAGTCTATAACCTAGTATATGTCAGGGCCTCCTGCTACCTGAGTTGACACATATTCAAGGAAAATAAATTCATTTCATTAGAATTGAATGAAACAAACATCATTAGAAAGATAAATTTGCTGGAGACATGAATGCAATCTAATGTGATTTTTAAATTATTTCTGCCATTAATTCCCTCCATTAGTGTGAATAATGGAGTTGATTTTATAGTGTAGTATCTTGTGAGTCATACTTAAGGATTTTTGAGAGAGACTATAAAGTTTTTTCTGGCTTACATTCAATTGTGTTTTCATTATAGAGTCGCTATTGTATGAAAAGGGGCTGGTGAACACTTTTATACTTATTCCCTTCCGTTTTTAAAGATAATTTGGTTATAGATTTGTATTTCTAGCATTGACTTTGGAGGCTTTGTACTCTCGTTCTCTTTAGCCCATGTCAAAACCACTGGAGAGTTTAAGATGGCGGCTGGTTAAAATAGGCCTTTGAGGTCTCAGTCTTCTGAGGCAAGAGCGCCAAACTTTGGCTCTAGTTTCTTGTCATTTTAAGGATATCTTCAAAATGGAAAGTGGCTAAAGTTATCCTGCAGGCAGTACTTTTGAGCTTAAGATGACTGTATTTAAGTTTGGGGGAGAATGATGGCAAAACAAAAAAATCCCCGTTGAGTGGTGGTTCTTACAATATATATTTTTAGAGCAGTTCCTAGAGATCATGACTTACCTTGTCTCTCACCTGGCCTTTCTTTCCTCTCTACCCTCTATCTTTGCATTATTTCATTTAATACTGGAAAAAGTGTCATGTAGCATTAAAAAGAAAGTACTACTGAACAAAGTGATAAATCTGTTTCTTAAACCTTTCTTTTCTAACTACAGGAACATTTAAGCTTACAATAGAATTCACTGAAGAATATCCAAATAAACCACCTACGGTTAGATTTGTCTCTAAGATGTTTCATCCAAATGGCAAGTATCACTTTTAATGCAATATTTTAAACTACACTGTTAATTATGGGAGGTGTTCCACGTTTCCTGTGTATTTGTCCGTAGTACCTGAGTATTTGTTTAGGCATCTTGCCGTTTCCTGAAAACAGCTTGTTCATGATGGTCTGTTGCTGTCTTGATCTCTAGCCCTAGAACTGAAGCAGTGAAGGTACTCTGCTTTGGCTTGGAGTCTGCAAGCCTCCTGGTTTTGATGATCTTTATCATTTACTTATTATACAAAAATAAGGACGCTCTTGACGTTTCCTGTTAATGTCGGAGTGGGGTGGTCTTGTGTTGTGACTATTTTCACATTTAGAACTATTTATTTAGAACAATAGTTTTCAACTTTAGATGCAGAAGAAAATTACCATGGAACACTTTAAAAATAGAGATGCCTTGGCACCACTCCAGACCTGCTGAATATGAGATTCTGTGGCTGAGGGCTACGGTGTATTGGAAAAGCAACCCAGTGATTCTAACTTACATTCTGCTTTTTTGGCTAGTAGTAAGCCTAGAACAGCTTGCTTTTTTATTTAGGTTAATAAAGTATTTTCCGGGATATCAGATATTTTTATCTTCATGCTGAAATGAGACCTTGTGAACTCCGAGCTATCTTTTGTTATTTCGGATAGGAGACAGAGTTTGCAAATTTAGTGGAATAAACTTCCCACGTGTCTGGATGACTAGAGACCCAACTGGAAAACGCGTATGATTTCCTGGTTAATAGGGCAGTCTTTTCAGAAGAAAGTGCACTAAGTATCTTCTAGTTTTATACCAATTATATTTGACATTCTTTGACTATTTCACTAGCAATGATTAGAACTCTTCTTCTTAGGAAGGTCACTGAGAAGCAGTTTAGGAATCTTTTTAAACCTCACAGGCAAAGTATTCTTGACTATGTTTGTCTTGACTGTGATGTTAAAAATCTTAATGGTTTTATTACGTTTAACATACCTACTTCTGTGCTCTTAGTCTATGCAGATGGTAGTATATGTCTGGACATACTTCAGAACCGCTGGAGTCCAACCTATGATGTGTCTTCCATTTTAACATCCATACAGGTGAATTTTCCTTAATGTGACCAACTGTGGCCTTTGATATGTTTCTGTTAGCACTTGGATTGTTTCTGGAAGTCCTAACTTAAGGTAAAGGGCAGGTCATTAAGACCCAAGCCCCCAGAAAACGTATTTGCCTAGCTACTAGCAGATTAATATTACTCTAGGTTAGTATGCTAAGAGATCCACTTTAGCTGTTACTGAGGGCAACTCAGTTGAGTGTTTTGAATATATATATATAGATATATAGATATAGATATAGATATAGATAGATAGATATTTTTTTGCATTGAGGAACTGACCTTTTACAAATTGTCTCTGTAGTCCCTATTGGATGAACCCAATCCCAATAGTCCAGCAAACAGCCAGGCTGCTCAGCTGTACCAGGAGAACAAGCGGGAATATGAAAAACGTGTTTCTGCGATAGTAGAACAGAGCTGGCGTGACTGTTGACCCGGGTGCAGCAAAAGAAGAGGCTGGTCATAAGGAAAATATATATTGATGTGTTTGTCACCTTCCTGTTCCTCAATGTCATTACATTACTTTATTAAAAGCAAAATAGCTGTCGTGCTGTTTCCATCTTCCCTTGCCGAGCTTTTCCTACCCCTTCTACCCTCTCCTCGAACCTCAGCAAACACCCTCTACAAGATCAAATGTACTGTACCTGGGTTACGTGCGAACATTACTAATGCTTCATCCCTTTTCTGTTGTGTCTCAGCTCCAGTTTTAGGGCAGGATTGTGTTACCGTACTTTACACTAAGCTTTTAAAGTGAATCGTTATACAAGTGGTGCTTATGCATAGCTTGATGACCAGGATGTTATTTTTAACAAAAGGATTGCTACAGTGTTTCATCCTGGCTGGTCCTTCACTTGTGTTGGATTTAGAAGTGGATGTTTGGAATATGGCCTATGGGAAACAGGGGAACAAATCCATATAAGCATCCATTCTGAAAGAGCAGTGGAGGCTAAAAATGCTATCATACTAACATCCAACCAAAATGAATTACAAGACGGTTTTTACTGGTACGAGGGAAAAAGTTAAAGGACTCGGCCAAAGGAACGCAGCGATAATTGTAACTGACACATCCTCTCCTTGCAAGATACTCACTGGGCTCACCCATGCTAAGTTTCAGAATACTGAAGTCTTCTGGGTTTTTGCTGTTTAAAGAGGTGTGGGAGCAGAGGAATGGAAACAATCATTCGTTTTTAAGCTAGGGAAGGTGGGAGATCCTTTAATCTTTTTAAGGGAGCAGTGCCACCCTAGATAAATTTATAATCCCCCATCCTTTTTTTAGAGTTTTAGTTAACCCAAGGAAGGGAGCATATCTGTGGCAAACTATTTTCCACTCAAATCCTGAGTTAATGCTGCATATGCTTTAGTTTCGTCTTCCCTTTCACTATTGTAAGAACCTCGAAGTCCCGCTTGTGATCTTTCGTTGGCTATTTATACTTTAGATAGGACAGTACCTTTAAGTAGCAGTGTGGGACAAGGCTTGTACATGTTTTGTCTAATGTTCCATCGTCACCTTTGGTGTATTTGTCACTCTTCTAAATCTAACTTTGCACAAGTAACCCATGTAAAAAATGTACATTTTTCAAAACTTGTAAATAAAAATAACCTTAAAACTTTGTAGTCAAGGTATAATTATATTTTAGCTCACTATGAACTTTTAGTATTAACTTATTGGAATCTCATACCTACTCACTTTCCCCCTTGAAATAAACATGGTAAAAGAAAAATACACACGCTGGGAGAGGAAAAAGAGGAGTAGACACTGTTGGAGAGGACCTTCTTTCTTGTCATAAGTGTTAATGCTTTGTTCTTTTTTTAACGTTTTAACAAGAATGTAAAACTTAAATAAAACAAAGTTCCTTCAGCACATAGTATGGTCAATCAAGCGAATGAAGTTGTGTTGGGGAGGGGGTGATAAACAAAGCTGGGTATTTACCAGTGCCTCCAGAAACCAAGAAGCCCTAGCTTCAAAACAAATAGTACCAAACCATTATTAAATGGTATTTTAACTCCCGAGTGAAGTTTGGTGGGAGTCCAGGTAGCCTCAATCTTATTTAAACAAAACTGCTTTCTTCTGGGGAGCAACCGGTCTCATTTTAAAGAGCCAAGAACAGTGACTTTGTAGAAACGCTCGCCTCTCGTCTGGGGTAGGGGCTAAATGAAATTAAGCTAAGTCTTTATATGGGGTGCCTGGGGGAGCTCAGGTCATGATCTCGGGGTCCTGGGATCGAGCCCCACATGGGGCTCTCTGCTCAGCGGGAAGCCTGCTTCTCCCTCTCCCTCTGTGCACGCACTCTCTCGTATAAATCTTTAAAAGTAAGTCTTTATGGTGTATGTGCTACACTCATCTTTAAGACATGGCACTTAAAGGAACGTCAGTGTGGCAGAGTTCATTCAGTGCATTCACTGGTTGGTTCCACCTAGGAGCATCATCCTTAAATGTGCTTAATATTTTCCCTCAAGTCCATTTCTGCTTCAAAGTAGAACCACATGAAATTGGTCTTTATTTGGTAGATGCGTTTTACATTAACTTTTTCCTCCTACTGTGGCTGGGTACCTTAAATAGTGACACTCTTAGTCACACTTTAAAAGGTGAGATCGGTAATGTGCAGATTTTTTTTCTTTTTATACACCTCCTGAGAAACACCATTCCATCTTTTTCATGGGATAATCCTTTTAAAACGTTACAACAGTCAACGAGCTGATCTCTGAAAGCATCATATCCAAGGTCAAAGGCACTACAAAAACCATTCATTCAAACAGTTAATGCTAATTTGCCTTTTTTTCTTTACAATGTTTTTTTACAAATGCCACAGGCTGCCTGCATGTAAATAGAATAAGGTTAAAACAGATTTGTGAGGTCCCCTTACAAATGGCAGTCTGATTTGAACTTGAGTCTTCAATTCTGCACCTGCTGATATGGGGAAAGGGGCATGAGGGAACCATGAGGATTATAACCAAGTTATAATCAGAGAGTCCTTTATATAGGACCCATCTCCAGCTTCAGGGGTTACTCACAGTAAAGGGAATGCACTGCATCCCACTAAAAAAAAAGTATCCCAGCAGAATGCATGAAATTCCCATTCATTTTGCAATCAAAGGAGAGGGAAAAAAATCTAAAAAGTAGATCTGTGAGACTTGAGGCTATATATGTAACTGAAGGTTACTTAGTATAACTTACTTAAGTAATTCAAATAAAACTTGAAGCAGCTCATTTATCTGTGCAGGTTTTATAGCAAAGTTACTGAGTTACAAATGACTGCTCTTTAGAAGAAAAGGAAAACACAGGAGCCAACAGAATGGGGACAAAATAGAACAGCAAGGTTGTCAGCAGCTCATTCTCAACATTTTATTGTCAAGCAGAGTTAAGTGACTTCACCCTAATTCCACATCAATACCAAAGTCGATCCAAGAAGTTAGGAAATCTGGACCCTCAAATCCAGAACCAAATATATAGCTGGCCCAATTACTTGGGAGCCTTAACTGTGACTACGTTAATATTCTGTTAAACTTATCTAAGAAAACCAGATTTATGTGTAACATGTCCCTACTCCCCACCTCCCTCCCCCTGCCCAATCATTTTGGGAAAAGAAATGTGAAGAGAGAAATGAGTTTTCACCCCCTCCCCCTTGAGCCGCAAAGCCACTCTTGCTAATTGAACCACAGCTTCTCAAGGTTGGCATGAACCCTGTAGGTTAAAAAAAAAAAAATCCTATAAAATCTATAAACAGCCTAGCTTATGTTCCCTTTGCCGCTGTTAAAACATTAAGTGCCAAAATAAAATGCACCCCTCATTTCTCTTCCTACCAACATTAGGAAAGGCCACGCACTGTAAGAAAGAGAGTTAGTGAAAAGCAAACATCATACAGCTAATCACTGTGGGTGCCTAAAACTTAGAGATCCAGGTACAAAAGCCAATCCCTTTATATTTTTAAACTACTGATTTAACTACAATGGGCAGCTTCTTGATGCAAAATATAAAAGAGAGGGGAAAGGCAATTACTGTTTATAGTGGGCCAATTACACGTCAAGTGTGGGGCTAAATGTCTTCAGACACTGTAAACACCCTAACTGTTCTATCATTTCATTGGTGTGTTTAACTACTGATATTAACATTCATCTCTAAATATTGATCCTTGATTTATCGGAGGTACAAAACCAAAATCACGTAGAAGTACACAGCCGGAGATTTGGTCGCAGCCAGCATGTTGGCCCACAGCAAAAACGTGATGGGTGACCGATTAGCTGTTCGCATCTGCTAAGTCATTACGTTCATCCACATGTGCTCTGGTGTTGAAATATTTTGTGCAAACACCACTTCCCCTCTCCAAAGACCCAGAGGGTCGCTACTAGGCTGCTGCCCAGAAATAAGCACACTGCCCATTCTGATCAACGTCCGCTCCTTTTTATTCAGGAAGCATACACTAATTCTTTTTTATACATTTTTTTTTTTACATTCCAGAAATAAGCGAAAATAGCAGTTTTAAATATGTTACAAAGTTGGCTTTTGGGGCTTAATAAGCTTTTTGAGAGAGGGACCAGCCAACTGACCTTTTCATCAAAGCACCAAGGTGTCTTCGGTCTCTTACCAAGCTCTGCCCCCGCTGTGGTCACCTTGGATGTGCTGTGCACCCGACCCGCGGGAGAAGCTGTAATGGAGAGTTGCCGTGAGGCTCTCTGCAAGGCACCAAGAACAAACAGCTCCAGCTTCCCTTCTTCAGATTGAATCAAAGTTTTTGAAACTTTTCAACTGCTCTCTCAAGTAGTGCTCTCTCAGCATGAAGACTAGAATTTATTAAAATTCATAGATCACAAGATAACAGTAAATCACTTCCAATATTCTGGAAACCACATGGTAGAAGTTATAAATAAATGAACACTAAAATTACTTTAAGAAAGTTTTACATCATTTAGTCGGTAGGGACATTTACACGTACAGCACAATTTACTGTTAAACATTCTTTAACTGGCTTCACACAAAGATGAAAATAGTAATACAAAATGATCTGACATTTTCAGGAAGTCTGAAATTAAGACTGTAGTTTTACCGTAATCAGTATCAACTTTACATATTGTTGCAGATTGCTGTGCTATGCCCTTTAAAATGGGAATTTCTTTCTCGGGGTGAAATTCCATTTGGATATGTGTTCTTGCTTTGTACAAACTACTAAAATCGGAGGGACACAGCAATATCAAAGACACAAACAGTAACTGCACAATATCATCTGCTGGATTTAGGCTAATACAAGTGGACAGAATTCTTCGGGTTCCAATAGCTAATAAAGCACTATATGAAATGAACAAGGTGAAACATCTTGAGAATGGATATACTCTGCAACCAGGACATGTGGCATTTCTTTAATTCATAAATCTGCCTCACTGGGCATTTACAAAATAAATTAGTTAAGAGCTCAATTTGCTTGAGGCATCACAAGCTCGTAATGCCCCACTTGGCCTTCCTGTTTGAGCTGATCTAGTAGGTCTTCCTTCCGTCGTTTTCTACCTACCACCAGGTACCTATCGTGGCCTACCCCATGCGACTTACTCTTAAGACCGTACTTCTGGGCAATCTGGTGGATTTGCTTCCGCTCGTCGTTAGTCAGCTCTGTGGAGAAAGTCAAATCCGTGTGGCTCTCCGAGCGGGCGTAGTTTCTGATGATCTGTTCAATATCTCTCTTGGCGATTTTGTTCACCCTCTCTACATCAAGACCGAGCCCTTCTCGCTTATGCTGCTCTTTGACGGAGATTGGCTCCCGAATGCCCTCGCCAGATTTACCTAAACCACCACCCGTCCAGCCCATCTTTCTCAGCAGCTGGTTTCCTATGTTATCTTCTTTGATTTGTTGTTTGTAAGCCTCCTCTGCTGAGCGGCCCTGAATTTCATTTCTGGAAATCACATCTTCGATAGCTCCTTTCTTCAAATTGTTAATGACGGTCGGCTGGGTCTTTTTGAGGGTTTTCACAGCTTCCCCAGCAGCTTCGTATTTGACCGTTTTCTTCACCCCAACTGCTTCTGCGATCACTTCACTCTCTAGGATCACCTTGCATTTCCATCGGAGGCCCGTCATTCTTTCGTAGACGTACTCGACTGTCATGCGGTTAAACTGAGCTGTGTCGTTCAGGGTGCACACCGGATTTGAAGAATTCTCATAAACTACGAGATCCTTTATATCTTTCTTCTTTCCAGATCCCCTGGGGGAAGAGCCTGTCTGGCACTGTGAACTTTTGACCGAGGGGTAAGTGGGCTGTGTTTTTTGAAGGATTTTCAAAGCCTCATCGGCAGCTGCGTGTTTGCTTGTTTTTTTGGTTCCATAACCTTCAGCTAAGCAGTGATCTTGCAGAAACACGCGGCAACGCCACGTGCGATTCGGCATCATCTCGTATTTGTATTCAACTGACATTTTGTTGTATGAGGCAGAATTGTTGAGGATGCCAATCGCATCGTTTGCATTTTCTGTAAGGACAAAATTGGTCCAGTGTTTGGCGGAAGCATTAAAAATCGGCTGCCCGGAAGCATCTTTAGCCAGCACCACCAGCTCTTCCGGCGGCTTCAGAGCCGGAGGAAATTCGTATGCGGGCATGCCGATCTGACACACCACGAGGTCCTCTCCGATCATGTGCTTGAATTTCCGCCGGACAACTCGAACTTCGATACGTTTCTGCAAGAGTTTTACAGCTAGCTCAGTAGCTCGATCCCTGGACCCATTCTTGCTGCCAGCATAACCGGTGGTTAAGTAGATATTTTGGCATCTAACTTCACACGCATAACCGTCTGTTAGAAGTTTTTTATTTTTGGGGATGTCGGCAGGAGGGATCTCTTTTAAAGGAGCATATATGTACTCAGGATTTGTCTTACATGCCTGAATACACCGAGTTAACATGTATGTATAATTAATTTTATCAGAGCCAGAAGTCATCTCTGGATTAGAAAGGTTCTTCCAGATAGTCGCTGTTAATTTTTCAATAAAATACTGCTTCTCAGCGACCACAGACTCAGGAAATGTCTGTGATGGTGAAGGCTCAGGAGCTGACTGAGAGTTTGCCTGCTGTGATGTGCTGCCTGGGGCGGGGTTCCCACTGTCGAAATACATGTTGGCTGTTACGGGCTGGTCTTTTGTGAAAATAAATCCCGATGAATCACAATACTGAGAATTCCCATCTTGCACACTGAAAGAGTCTTGAGTATAATCTTGGTAGATGTCTCTTGGCATGCCGGCAAAATGTGTTTGTTCATTTACCTCTTTTGTTTGAGGGCCATAAGGATCTTCCTGTCTTTCATCTTTTGAACTACTAGCTACAAAATGTACAGGCTCAAAACGAGGTCTCGCATGGAATTTGGAACCGGCTTGCTTTTTAGGAGGATTCTGACCTACAGAATGAGTGAAATTCACAATTCATTAAAAAGGGAATATTTCAAAAGAAGCAAACAGGAAAATAGTACCAACCATATTATTTGCAGGTTGCACTGTTGGCACAAGATACTTCCCATCACAAGAACTTCAGGTCATTTAGGTGAAGGGACTACCAACGTAGGATTCCAGCATAACAAGGGATGGTCCCTGTCCCACGGGTAAGGGAAGAAACTTGACAGAAAATATGCCCTGAATCAGGTATGCAGGTCACCACCACACGTGACTGGTAGGTGCTTCTGTACCTCATGAGGCAAAGCCCAGGTGAAGTGTGCTGAGTAATAGGTTGTTCCAGTATAATCTCATGCCACCTGTGCTGGGAAGCGCCCTTCTTAAAACCCCACAAATGCAATAGATGGTTCTACCGCAAAGGAGGTGACGGCCAGGGGCGTTTACACAGCCTCTTGCTTTGGCAGCAGAGGTAACGCTGTCATAGTTCTTTACGTGGTTGTGACTAAAAATCAAATAAAAATAATTATCAAAAGATCCCAAAGGTTTTCAACTTCAAAATCTTAGTTCCGACCTATCCTGCACAAAAGGGTGGTTTGCTATATTTTATTTCTAGAACAGACAGCAGCTGGAAACTAATGATGTACGGGGGATAGCGAATCGAAAGCTATGGAAGAACTCTCTGTTGAGGCTAGGCCAGACACTAGGGCCTCCTCCCTGTAGCACTGTTCAGTAGAAAGCTGGTCCATCTTGGACCCATCCAAGAGGATTTAGTTACTTAGATGTTCAAATGATCAGAGTATAAGGTTGTTCTATTTAGAGGGAGGTTCCATGGCATGGACTTCAAGAATAGCATTATCGTGTGACATCAGTATTCTTAGTTTTCAGTTCCATTTACCATCCTCAAAAAAAGAACAACAACAAAACACAAAACTGTACATAACTAAAAGTTAAAACTCTTTTACATTTGTGTAAGATCCAATGTTAACCAATGTTATTTAAGACCATATACCACACTCCTACCATTTTAAAAAAAGCCATGTTGTTTCTTCAAATCCCACCTTCCAAAAACAAGTATACTCACCATCACATGTTGAGAGGTGACGTTTCTGACCCTTGGAAGGTTTGGACAGCATCAGATCATATGACGGCATCTCCCCAATATCAATACCTTCAGCCATTTGGAGAATTTTTTCCATCAGGCGTGGGCTGTACCTATTGAAATTAATATAATCTACCGTTAAAACAGGTAAGAATGCGGTTTTTTAAAAAGCTTCTAAATGAGCTAATCTTGCAATTGCTCCCACAGGACTTCATCAACAGAGTATCTTGCCTATAAAACTGAACAATGTGCCCTATAATACTTACCTATCAAATGAGTAATTATGTTACTGTCATTCGAAGACATATGAACATAAAATCATTTAAGTGAAGATCTTTTAATATGAATTAAAAGCATCCATATAAACTCATGATTTTTCTCTGTCATATATGTATATTATATGTAAATAATTACATTTGTATATTTACAGAAGTACTAAGAGTAAGAGTGTCTGGGTTGTTAACATCCAGACTATGGTCTTTACCATTTCCCACAAAAAGGAATCAGGGTCCTTAGAGAAATGGCTGATTACAAGTCTGGGGGAGGAAATGTACAAGATGAACCTGGGAGCTATTCCTGTGCCTGGAAACAAGGAAGCTGTGAAAGGCCTCAGGGGTTGTGTCAAATGGACTCAGAAGCCAATCTGAACACACTCCTACTGAAAAAGTGAGCCAACTGGATTATCAATAAGAATAATAACCTGCAGTGGAGTCAGATATAACAAATATGCTAACGATCCATTAGTTTGTAATGATACTTACAAACTCATTATTGGTCACCTTTGGAAGATGGTAAGGAATCAAGTCATTATTCCGAAAACAGGTAATATTACAGGAAGAAAGCAAGCATTTATCTGGCATTTTCCTGTACAAATTGTACGTCAGAATAACTAAGAGTTGATGAGAAAAATCTCTTTTACAGAAGCATTCCAGCTAATAAATGAAGGAATGACAGACTACTGCCATTTTGCAATCCATCATAAAATAGTAAATTATCATCAATGACTGCTAGGCCTATGAGGTGAAAAGTTGATGGGGAAGAACCTAGAAAGAGACCCCCACAAACATGTCCAAGCTGCAAAAGCAACTCAATAGAGAAGGACATCCTTTTCAACAAATGGTGCTGGAGTAAGTGGGCATCCATCGGCAACAAACAAAACCTCGACCTCACTTCTCATCCAAAAATTTATTCAAAATGTATCACGGACCTAAATATAAAATGTAAAACTATAAATTTTTTAGAAACACAGGAGAAAATCTTCAGATCTAGGGCTAGGCCAACAGTTCTCATACTTGATACCAAAAGCAAGATCCATAAAAGGAAAAACTGATAAAAGGGACTTCATCAAAATTAAAAACTTTTGCTCTCAAAAGCCCCTATGAAGAGGACAAAAAGACAAGCTACAGACTGGGAGAGAGATTTACAAACCAAACACCTGATGACAAAACAAAACAAAACCTGTTATCCAGGATAAACATCTCTCAAAATGCAAGAGTAAAAAAATATATATATTAAAAAGTGAACAAAAAGACATGAACAGAACATTTAACCAAAGAGGATAGACATACTGCAAATAAACACATGAAAAGATGGTCAACATCATTAACTACCAGAGAAAGGTACTTTAAAACCACAACGAGGTATCACTTTGCACCCTCAGAATGGCTAAAGTAAAAAAGAACGAGAACATCAAATGCTGACAAGGACACAGAGAAACTAGATCATTCATAGACCGCTGGAGGGAATGTAAAATGGTATGGCCACTCTGGAAAACAACTTGGAAGTGTCTTATAAAATTAAACATGCAATTACCACTCGACCTAGCAATGGCCCTTTTTTTTTTTTTTTTGGCCATTTATCTCAAAGAAATCTAAACTTACATTCACACAAAAACCTGTACATGAATGTTCATAGCAGTTTTATTTGTAACAGCCAAAAACTGCAACCAGCTCAGAAGTCCTTCAACAGGTGGATGGTTAAACTGTGGTATGTACACACCTCAGAACACTACTCAGCAATACAAAGGAAATAACTACTGATACACATAGTATCGTGTATGAGTGGGAAGGAAACGTGGTTTTTTTTTTTAAGATTTTTTTAATTTATTTGTCAGAGAGAGAGAGCGCGCACAAAGCAGGGGGAGCGGCAGGCAGAGGGAGAAGCAGGCTTCCTGAGGAGCAGGGAGCCCAATGCAGGGCTGGATCCCAGGACCCTGGGATCATGACCTGAGCCGAAGGCAGACACTTAACCGACTGAGCCACCCAGGCATCCCCGGATGTGGTTATAAAAGGGTGATGTGAGGGATCCTTATAGTATTGGAACTGTTCAATATCTTGGCTGTGGTAGTGGATACACAAACCTACACATGTAATAAACTGTATTCAGCTAAAAATACACACACACACACACACACACGAGTACTAGTAAAACTGGGAGACTAAATAAAATCAGTGGATTGTTAACAATGTCACTGTCCTGGTTTTGATATTACACAATAATTTTGCAAAATGTTATCACTGGGGAACTGGGTAAAGAATGCAGGGCATCTCTTTGTATTACTTCCTACAACTGCATGTGAATCTATAATTATCGCAATAAAAATTTTGATTAAAAAAGTTTATGGGAACTTTATAATCTTACTATCACTAAAAAATGAGACAAGCAGACATGTGTCCCCTTATATGAGAGGAAATACAAAGCACTATCTATAAAGTATTGTCCTTCAAATAACTGAACCTGAACCTAAGCAAGCCCCTCACTCCCAGAAATACGTTAAACATCACCATAAGAACATAGCCAGCCAAATCCAGAAGGAAGGAAACACTATGTGACAATCCAATTTCTTCATCAAATAAAAAGCATGAAAATAAAAGGATAGGGGAATGGGGTTATAGATTAAAGGAGAAAGATCAACCAAATACAGTGCATGGACCTGGTTTGGATCATGAATCAAACAAACCAAAATACAAATGAGGGGCGCCTGGCTGGCTCAGTCCGTAGAGCATGCAACTCTTGATCTCGGGGTTGTTTGAGCCCCATGTTGGGTGTAAGAGATTACTTAAAAATAACATTAAAAAAATACACTTTGAAACAAGTGGAGAAAACTCAACATGGATTTTAAGAAATTACTGTTAATTTTGTTGAGTGTAGATAATGGTATTGACTCTATTTTTTAAGTAGGCTCCACACCCAGCATGGAGCCCAGCATGGGGCTTGAACCCATGACCCTGAGATCAAGACCTGAGCCCTGAGCTGAGATCAAGAGTCAGATGTTTAACTGACTGAGCCACCCCGGCACCCCTATTATGACTCTATTTGTAAAAATTTTTATCTGTGGGGCGCCTGGGTGGCTCAGTCAGTTAAGCAACTGACTCCTGATTTTGGTTCAGGTCATGGTCTCAGGATTGTGAGACACAGCCCCGTGATGGGCTCAATGCTCAGTGGAGCCTGCTTAAGATTCTCTCTCTTTCTCTCCCTCTGCCCCTCTCCCCACTAAAAAAATAAATAAAAATAAAAATTCTTGTCTGGTACAGATACATACTGAAGTATTCGCAAGTGACATGATGTCGAGATTTTCTTTAATATACTCCAGACTATCTCCCACAAAAAAACTGGGGGCAACACAGAAGAAATGAGAAGGGCAGCATGACAAACTGTTGATATTGCTGAAGTTGAGTAATGGGTACATGGAAGTCCATTAAACTCTTTTACTTTTGTGTGTTCAATTTTTTCCATAATAAAAAGCTTCGAAGCATACAATTTTTAAAGGGTTCCTCATAAAGTAGTTTGGCTGCTTGACAGAATATCATATAACTGCAGAGAAACAAACATACAGGCTCAAGTGAAGTTTTTGTTATCATGGGGACCTACTCACCCTTCCTACCTTGAGAGCCTTTCCTGGCCTATGACCAAAAGAAGAGACTCCTGGTGGCCTTTGGGAAGAAAGTTCTGAATATGAGTAACTATCACACCTTGACGTGAATAGGTTCTGAACCTGAAGGAGGGTAACGTTTTCCTTTGGGCACAACTGGTTCCACACCCATCAGATGGCTTTCCTTGCAAAGCCGCGAAGTCGGGACTTGGTGGCCTTCCCGGACAGATGAGCACAAGCCAGCTCACTTGCAGCCTGCACTTCCCACTGATAACCACGCCTACTACTGCTGCTGCTACCATCAGTATTTAAATGCCAAGAGTAATTTCATTTTCATCTATTCTTATCTAAACATCAGAAAGTACAGCCTGGAAAAAAAAAAAAGAAAGTACAGCCTAAAACACTGTACTTTCTATATATCACTTCCATTCAGATTTGGGAGTCCAGTTTCCAAGGTACAGGATGAAAACAAAAGATTATGCAAGTGAAAGTCTATAAATAATCTTGAACTGGTGATGCCACTTTTGCTACCTGAATTGGCACGACACCCAAGCCACTCACCTTGAGTTCCAGTCAGACTTCCCCAGGCTTCGATTCCGGCCTGATTCCAAATATGGCATACAACTGTAAAGGGCATGTAGGCCATACACACAGCGTGCAGAAGTGATGCATTTGGGGCTCATTCCATTCACTCTTCTCTCAGGTTTCTTCCAGCATTAGTAATGATTATACCTACTGTTCCCTATTCATTACATCTGCCACAAAATTCAACATCACCCATGGGCTATAAAAATAAACCTTTGCGTAGGTTGTGAACACAGTCAGCTTCTCAGTCCTTTAGCAGGAAGTCACAATACTGAGGAAACCCAACCAGCTCAAACAATAATGGAAAAGACTGTATAGTACCTGACTCTTGACTATTCAGAGAACAATGCAAATATTAATCTAGAGTCTTTAATAAGACCACTAGGATTTCATTCCCATTTCTAAAATTCTTCAGAGAGTAGCTATCCAAGAACAAAGAAGTGGTTCCACAAATTTTAAATAAGCTAAGCCAGTAAAACTTTAATTACTGGTTTCCATTATGTATTCTTTCGTAGATTTATTTATTTTTAAAAGATTTGTTCATGTATTTTAGAGAAAGAGAGCACACCAGCGGGAGGGGCAGAGGGAGAGGGAGAGAAAATCCCAGGCCGACTCCATTCTAAGCACAGAGGTTGAGGCGGGGCTCAATCTCACGACCCCAGGATCAGGACCTGAGATGAGGACCAGACCGAAGTCAAGAGTCGTTCGCTTAACGGACTGTGCCACCCAGGTGCCCCTAAAGGTGTTACTTTAAAAAAATCTACTATGAAGGGCACCTGGGTGGTGCAGTCAGTTAAGCGGTTAAGCATTTGACTCTTGATTTCAGCTCAGGTCCCGATCTTAGGGTTGTGAGATTGAGCCCTGCCTCAGGCTCTGTGCTCAGCGCTGAGTCTGCTTGAGATTCTCTCTCTCTCAAATAAACAAATAAATCTTTAAAAAAATAAAGTATCACCTTCACTCCAGAAATTTTAGAGAACCCACCAAGAAAGCACCTACAAACCCAACCACTGATAACTTCATTAACATTTGAAGTTTACTTTTTATTCCTTTCTCTATGCTTTCCATACCACCGCCCCCCCCTCAAATCTCTTATAGATCATCTATGTTGATTTGCACTCTGGTAGGGTTGGGGGTTGTTCTTAATTTATGAGATCATAAGTTTTTTTCTATATCATTACCACATGAGTTTTAATGGCTATACGGTATTTTACCTTATGGAGAGACCATGATGCAAAGTATCATTAAGGCAAATCTAATACAGTAATTTTAAGATGCACACATATTATATATTTAAGTCTGTTAATTTACCCATTTGATCATAAATGCTTAAAAAAACAAAAGCAAAATCCTCAGGAGGTCTTTAGCGTTTTCAAAGATAGCTTACTATGTACCAAGCTTTTAGAAATCAGGATGCTATTCAACTGTCCCACCATGCCTGGCATACATAAAGATGATTTATAATGGACAAAGACATGTGATTTCATGAATCTTACATTCTCGAAAAAAGATAAGCGCATACTTATGATCTACAATGCACCTGAAATTTAACAAGTATTTAGTAATGCTTCCAAATTTTTAATTAAACTGCTCTACTAGGGGGGCGCCTGGGTGGCTCAGTTGGTTAAGCGACTGCCTTCGGCTCAGGTCATGATCCTGGAGTCCCGGGATCGAGTCCCGCATCAGGCTCCCTGCTTGGCAGGGAGTCTGCTTCTCCCTCTGACCCTCCTCCCTCTCATGCTGTCTGTCTCTCATTCTCTCTGTCTCAAATAAATAAATAAAATCTTTAAAAAAAAAAAATAAACTGCTCTACTAGGTCCAAAAACAGCTGAGGTTTGAAAACTAAACAAAGATCAGGATTTCCAAGTATAAAATTATTTATTCAAAACTATTAAGACTCTTAACATCATAAATGAATAACACACAACCAGATTATTGATAAATCTTTGGAAAGCTCCCACTCCCATTTCTTTAGCTGGTGACTGATGCAGGCTACCTATGTGCAAAGTTAGTTTCACAACATGAGCTCAACTGGCATCTACCTTCCAAAAATCAGTCTCATAGCAACAAGGAAGAGACAATAATCAAGGCAGCAAACCTGGTTTCATTTTAAGATATATTTTTCCTATAAATATCTCATCAAAAATCAATAGGCCAGGACTCTGCTTCTAATCCTATTGATGAAGAATAATCGAAAACCTGAATGCTCTAGTTAACCATTCTGCTTTATTAAATATAGATATATTATCTACAGTTTTTAAGTAAAAATTTTACAGTTCCCTAGGCATTCATATGAACAATTATGTGAGTGCTATAGATACAGTTGATTAGAAGACTTCACTAACTTTTCTTTTTTTGTTGTTTCAGAGGTAGAGGTCAGTGATTCATCAGTTGCATATCACACCCAGTGCTCATTCCATCAAGTGCCCTCCTTAATGCCCATAACCCAGTTACCCCATCTCCCCACCTACCTGCACTAACTTTCCATTAGCCACAAGACATATCTTAGAAATTGCTTGCACAAAAAAAAATGTTTGACAGGTTGTTTACTTTTATGAAACAGACAAAACAGTGAAGAGAAATAAGTTCAGCTATTTGAGATTCCTGGTTGCCTGGACTATGAGGGAAAAATGACCAAATGGATATTGGAAAAACACTGTTTTATTTTATCCTATAAGGCAGTGGTTCTCATGGTGTAATCACTGGGCCAGCATCACCTGATCATCAGTACCACCTGGGAACTTGTTAGAAATGCAAATTCAGGGGTCCTGCCGCAGACCTACTGAATCAGAAAGCCTGGGGTGGGGCCCAGCAATCTGTGTTTTAACAAGCCTGACAGTTGATTGTGATGCTTGCTTAAGCTTGAGAACCACTGTTGCAGAATCAAGATAGTCAAGCTTGTTCCATGAAAATCGCCACTATCACCAAAAAGAATGAAACATGGTTTGCCTCCCTGAACATGTGAGCTCCTCCTGGCTTGGTCTTATGATCAAGGAGTTTTCAAAGATACCCTTGACCTAGGAGTTATTTCAGCCCTAACTAAAACAGACCACAGAAAGCTCTTCACTGGGCGGGGGGGAAAAGTGCTACTATTTACAACCTGTTCCCAAAGTCAAGGGATGAACAACAAATTAACAATTTAAATTCAGAAGAGGTTGTTACACCATGTATTCTGCAGTTCCCTTGAGAGAACAATCTTCTGTCATAGAAGAACAGACCAGAAAATGAGCTCTGCCAACATCAACCTTAAGAAGTACTGGAATATAGATTTTACCCCTCTGAAGCTGACAGCTAACATAAAGCCCGACTAACGTGGAACACTGCACTTGGTCCCTAGCTTCCAAGATTCTTTATTACCCCTTCCCTTTCTCTTGTATCTATGTTATCAGATACAATGTAAACATTATTCTTCAGTTAAGCTATTTGATGTTATGGCACTTCTTGTAGTGACAGAACTGATTTAACTAAAATGTGGTATGATGATGAAATGTGTGTGTGTGTACATATATATATTCATTCATCTTGTTACACACACACACTCTACACACAGATGTGCTTGGGTGAGTGCACACACACACAAATGTCCTGGATGCTTGAGCTTTTAACACCAACTACCCCTGGCCTGTTCTGTGTTGGTTAATGCCCTAGTTATATAAAGGGCTGTTGTTCTTGGAATGAAATCCTGAGATATAAAAATGATGTGGCTTGTGTCAGTTACTTGCTTTCACTCCTGGGCCATCCTTCCCAAATATAGCAGCTGTGTCTCAGTGGAAAGAGCATTAGAAGACCTGAGTCCTAGTCCCGACTGTGGAACCTTGGAAAAGTCACTTAACTTCTTGGTCTCCATTGACTTAGCTGTAAAAATGAGATACCACCTAATTTTCAAGGTTGTTGTATTAAGAGAGATACATAAAGAATTAAAATATGTTGTACATTATAAAGCTATATTCATCTGTTTACCCCACACATATTTATTGAATGGCGATCATGCAGAAGACACTCTTCTAGGCACTGAGGATAAAAGTGTGAATAAGAAAGCAAAAACCTCTTTCCCAAAGGAGCTTACATTCTTGTGGGAAGGTAAGATTTATTATTAACACAAAGGATAGCTATTCTCCCCCACGTAAAAAAAAATTTTTTTCAGGATTCAGATTTCCCACGGCCTTCTGTGATATCAAGCAGATGTATGATTATAGGATAAAGGTACTTTTTCAACTGCAAAAACAATATTGTTAAGTGAAGGTCAATTAGATTTATCTGAATTGATTAATAACTGAGGCTTCCCCAGTTGTAACCAGTTCCTCCAGTGAAATAATCATTGTCTCTGGAGGCAGAAATTATACTAACCTAGAGAAAACAGGAAAAAATAAATTTTGGTGATCAGAGCAAAACAAAGTATACACTAGATGCTATGTTCAACAATTAAAGGTAGAAGTGGACAATCCTATTTTTCTGTATCTGTTATGGTCATTCCTAGAACTGAACTGACTGAATTTGATCATTTTCCAGAATTTCTCATCCTTCCTAATAAAAAATTCACCGTGAGGCAGGAGTGTCCAAAAAAAGAAGCTTCTCAGTCTATCAAAGGAATGATTAGTCTAGGACCGATTTGAGGTGCAGAAGGACAGAGGTCCAAGTAGTCTGGTTTTTTTTTTAAAAAAAAAAATGCGTTGGAACCATACTGCAGTCTCCATTGAATGCAAAGAGCTCTCAAAGAGGCCTGTTCAGAACGCGCACCAGGTTCTAGGAAAGGGGGGGGTACACACACACACCCCTAAAACCTCACCCAGAGGCCAAATGTTAATCCTCCTGATCACATTTAAGGTGAAAGGAGAGCAATCCATTTTTAGAGTAAGATATATCCATCTCTTTGTTTGCGTCCAGACACATTATGCGCAAACCTACAAGCAAGGCGGACCCTGCAGCTGAGAGACCTCATACAAACCGCCTCCCCAGGAGAAGACAGTAAAACCCCGTCGGGGGGCTGGTGCTGTTTTATTTAATGGGGATGGAAAGAGGGAGTGGTCAGGAGGAGACTAGCCGGGTTCCCTTGCCCCCCCCCAACCTCCGCCCGCAGACCCTCGAAGCCCCGACTGTCGAGCATCTCTGCGGATACCGCATCCTTGCAAGGTCCTACGCAGGTCCGAGATTCTGCTATTCGTCATTTCCCACGCCCTCCAAAACCACCGCCACAATGACCACCCCTCAACAATCCCCTTCCAGGTGCTGCTTAATCTCCATCCCTGGTCCTGGAGGAGCTGCTCCCGCGATCCCCGCACCCTTCTTCTGGCTGTTATGTCATCCTCTATCACCTCGCTCGGCCGATCCCCCCAGACCAATACTGAACCCCCTGGTGTCCTCCAGCACCTCCAAATCTCCAGCCTCTAAGCCCTCGTCCGTATCCTGCCCCCGTCTCTATCCCGACCCCCATCCCCGAGCCCCCTACCGGGTCCCTAACCCGACCCTCACACCTTCCTCACCTGCAGCCCAGGAAAACGTGGTTGGTCCAGGCGGCGGAGAGCGCGAGGAGCTGGTCCAGGGCAGCCCCGGGATAGCTGTGCAGGTGCCGACAGATGAAGCTGCGCCGCAGAGCCCACTGCCAGTCACTTTCGTGGCTATAGCGCCACTGCTCCAGCACTGGCTCGGGCGGGGGCGGCGGGAGGGGGGGCAGCGGCGGCGGCGACAGGAAGTCGCCCCCCAGCAGCAGACGTCCGCCAGCCATCTTCTCCGCCCCCAAGCAGGGACCCCAGGGATGAAGCCGGCTTCCCAGCAGGAGCGAGCGGGAACGGGGGTCGGTGGGAGGGGCCGGGTGAGGGGGGGCGCGCCGAGGCGCGAAGACCAACTCTCAGGGCACTGGAGTGTGTGCGTGGGGGGCGACCGTTAAGAAGGAAAAGGCGAGCACGAGCTCACGTCCCGACGCCGGGGCGCAAGCCGGCGGCACTCCTCCAACTCGTGGAGGCGCAGGAGGGCGCCCGCCGCAGTCACTCGCGCGCCGGGGAGGCCGGGCCCGGCCCGGTGCTCCGCACCTCCAGCGACCCGCAGATCCACGCACTGCGCGGTGACGGGGGGGAGACACCAGCACGCTCTGCTCCCCCTCTTCTGGGCTCTAGCCTACCTACCCGCGTGCCGCCCCGAGGTTGTGAGGCCAGTGCGCGTGCGCCGCGGCTGTTCCCTAACTTCGAAATCCCGTCGCCGAATCTCGCGCGAGGTACATTTTTCCCTCCTGTGACGACTACGGGCCTTTGACGCACTACGGTGACAAGCGGAGGGCGGGGACTTTGGGAAGGGAATTTTGGAAGGTTCTCTGAGGTTCGGGAACATGATTCCCTGAAATCCCTGGAAGGCGCCCTCAGATGATTGTTGGCACAACGGCTTGCCTGACGCTTTTGCCTGGGTTTTTGAGCGGTGCGACAGTGGGACCGTGCCCTTTGGGGGGGGCGGGGCGGGGGACTTCGGTTTGGATTTTACACTTTGTCAGCTCTCCAAGGCGCCTTTTCTTCAGAGGCTAGATCGAAAACCTCTACATCGTGCGTCCTTAGCCTTGTATTTTATTGTGAAAACATAGGAAAAATGTAATACTTGGCAAGGAAAATCATCCACAGCGCCACTTCTCAGGTCAGCCACTTGTATCATCCGTATGCCATTCCAGTTGCTGACAAATCCAGACACCATGTTTACACAGTTCTGAGCGCAATTGCAAATAATTCTGCTTGTCATGTATGAATTTAAAACGTGCAAAATAGGAGCGCCTGGGTGGCTTAGTTGTTAAGCATCTGCCTTCGGCTCAGGTCATGGTCCCAGGGTCCTGGGATCGAGCCCCGCATCGGGCTCCCTGCTCAGCGGGAAGCCTGCTTCTCCCTCTCCCGCTCCCCCTGCTTCTGTTCCCTCTCTCGCTGTGTCTCTCTCTGTCAAATAAATAAATAAAATCTTAAAAAAATAATAAAACGTGCAAAATACTACAAAATATAAAAAGAGCTCAAAGAAGAGGGTTAAAAGCTGCACAGCAGCAAGTGGTTAATCACTCCGTAGTCAAACGTTATCACTCCACCTGCGGATCTGCTCCAGGCAGTTTCCTCGGTCCTTGTCTGCCGCCAACGTGCGATGTTCAAGTAATCAACAAATGTCTCTCAGCGGGAATTTACACAGCACCTACTGTAAGCTCAATATAGTAGAAATACAAAGGAAAAAGAAACAGGATCTTCTCTGTTGTCCTAGAACTGATTACGATCTTGGTGGGGAAAAATAGTCCTACATAAAACTCAGCGTCGCATTGGCAGCGGGACCTTTGGATGAGGGGGCTTTGACCCATTGCCCTCTTTACCTCTTTAAATGACATATTTTTTATTTTTTTAAAAGATTTTATTTATTTATTTGACAGAGAGAAAGACAGAGAGGGAACACAAGCAGGGCGAGTGGGAGAGGGAGAAGCAGGCTTCCCCCTGCCGAGTAGGCAGCCCGCCCAGCCGGGACCCTGGGATCATGACCTGAGCCGAAGGCAGACGCTTAACGACTGAGCCACCCAGGCGCCCCTAAATGACATATTTTTTAAATGACATGTTTCTCATTATATGACACATCTTCTGTGTGGGGGTATATTGGACTAAGAAGAGCAGAAGATAACAGCAGTTTTCACACTGTTGCATAATGATTTATTTCCATGTCTGTCCCATTACACGGAGTGTGCTTTGTCTTTGACTCAACGGTAAGCGTTCATGTTTATTGAAGTAATGGTCTTCAAACTATCAAATCAGAGAACTCGATACTAGGAAGGAAGCTTAGAGATCATACATTCAAGTCATCCTTGTATGAGTGAGAAAAATAAGGCCAGAGAGGTGAATTGACTTGCTGAAGGCTGTAGAGACTGTTCTGGCAAAGCTGAGATCAGAATCTCTGTCACCTGACTCCTTATCCAGTGTTCCCCCAGTCATTTGCCATTGCATTGCCCTGGGTTTTGTTTTGTTTTGTTTTTTCCTTCTTCTTCACAGCATGTACCAACTTCTGAAATTTATTTTTTAAAGTTTGACTGTTCCCACCCCCCAAGAATGTCAGTTCCATGAGAATAAGGAACTCATTCATCTTGCTTTTAGCACCTAGACCTGGCTCCGGTAGACACTCCAGAGATATTTGTTGAATTAAATGAATCATTGAATGAATGAATGAATGAATGAAGGCTCTTCCCAATGTCCCAACCTTGTGAAATTCATTTTCATGGAGCCTACATTTTAAGCTGATTTGTTATTTCACAGCTGGATTAATTTCAGCCTAAACTGCCGACTTTGATCAAAATCAGCATTGTATTCAATACACATCATGCCTAGAAAAAGATTTGAAAAAATAAAAACTACTTCTTCTCGGTGTGGATTAAAACTTCTCCATCATATAGCAACAAGTAATTGCAATCTGAGTTTTGAACTTGGACTACAAAATGAAAGGCAGTGAAACTGATATTAGGGGGCACCTGGGTGGCTCAGTCGTTGGGCGTCTGCCTTCGGCTCAGGTCATGATCCCAGGGTCCTGGGATTGGGCCCCCCTGCATCGGGCTCCCTGCTCCGCGGGAAGCCTGCTTCTCCCTCTCCCACTGCCCCTGCTGTGTTCCCTCTCTCTTATTCTCTCTCTGTATCAAATAAATAAAATAAAATCTTTAAAAAAAAAAGAAAGAAACTGATATTAGAGGCCATTTGCCCTGGGACAGCCATAAGTAGATTTCATTTGTAATTTCCACTGTGGAAAAAAACCCAGCTCCATCCTTTAGAAAACAGAACAAAATTTGCATGGTTCTCCATGACCTTCTTTCCCTAGTAATCCTTCTGATCAAAAAATCCTTCAGCCAACCTATCTTCAGCCCATCCCCTTCTCACAAGCCACAGCTATTTTCTCAGCGAGCAGGAGCTGAGACCTCTAAGCAGAAATAAATTGTCTGCGTAATGGTTGAAGAGAAGTGTAGGAGGGAGCAACGATAAAGGCAGCCATCACAATCCTAAAATGATCCAGAAACTTCCTGTCATCATCCATCCTCCTTTCCTCCATCATCTTTCTCTGCTCTAACACAGGCTCTTACCACCATCTTTACACTGCACACAGGGACAGCTCTGAGCTTCCCTCCCTGTCCTTTCCTATGGGGGAGTCAGTGAGGGTTTAAGGGAGGGAGACCCAAAGCCTGGCCCCAACCCCCATAAACTACCCCCAAAATTAGCTCACTGAAAGTTCTTGACCAGAGTAGTGTGCGTTACAATATCCTCTTGAGGAATGTTTCCTAGCGGATTAGAAGCAATAGGTAGGAGCTCCCACTGGCCAAATCTTGGTAATTTGAGCATCAAAATCATTAAGGACAGCAATGACAGGGGCGCCTGGGTGGCTCAGTCATTAAGTGTCTGCCTTCGGCTCAGGTCATGATCCCAGGGTCCTGGGATCAAGCCTCGCATTGGGCTCCCTGCTCAGCAGGGAGCCTGCTTCTCCCTCTCCCATTCCCCCTGCTTGTGTTCCTTCTCTTGCTGTGTCTCTCTCTGTCAAATAAATAAATAAAAAATCTTTAAAAAAAAAAAAAAAAAGGAGAGCAATGACATAAGCCCTAAGTCCACAGTGCTACTAAGTAGCTAAAGAAGTAGTGTGGGAGAAGGGAGGGCCTTGGCTTACAATAGAATACTGTGTGCTGACTGGTAAACATGAAGGGAGTGCTGGAGTTGGAAATTCATCATTTTATAGATTGGCTCAGGCAAGAATTATCAATAGATGCTAAATCTAGGGGAAAACTTTTTATGAGGAGTAGGATATCTGCATGGATTTATAGTTCCCCCCCCCCAGATAATTAGTAGCAAAGAAGGAAAAAAACCCAGTAATTATATAGTTGAGAAATTGGGCGACACCTTGACCCCAAATGAGAACAATCTATTTTTTTAAAGATTTTTATTTTTATTTATTTATTTGACAGAGAGAGACAGTGAGAGAGGGAACACAAGCAGGGGGAGTGGGAGAGGGAGAAGCAGGCCTCCCGCTGAACAGGGAGCCCGATGCGGGGCTCGATCCCAGGACCCCAGGACCGCAACCCGTGCCGAAGGCAGACGCCTAGCGACTGAGCCACCCAGGCGCCCCGAGAACAATCTATTTTTTAAATGGGATTTTTAAAAATATCAATGTCATGGGGCGCCTGGGTGGCTCAGTCATTTAAGCGTCCAACTCTGGATTTCACCTCAGGTCATGATCTCAGGGTTGTAAGATCGAGCCCCATGTTGGGCTCCACATTGGGTGGGGAGCCTGCTTAAGATTCTCTCTCTCACGGGCGCCTGGGTGGCTCAGTTGGTTAAGCGACTGCCTTCGGCTCAGGTCATGGTCCTGGAGTCCCGGGATCGAGTCCCGCATCGGGCTCCCTGCTCGGCGGGGAGTCTGCTTCTCCCTCTGACCCTCCTCCCTCTCATGCTCTCTGTCTCTCATTCTCTCTCTCGCAAATAAATAAATAAAATCTTTAAAAAAAAAAAAAAAAGATTCTCTCTCTCCCTCTCCACCTGCCCTTCCCCCCTCTCTAAAATATAGATATGTCAAAAAAGACAAAGAAAGATTCTATATAAAAGGAGAATAAAGAGGACACACTGGGTGATCCTAGACCAAATCCTATATGGCAAGGAAAAAATGTTATAAAGCATGTTTTTCAATAGATAAAGGTGTTGTAAAAATGTTAAATTTACCGAAGTTGATAACTGTGGTTATGTAAGAGAATATCCTTATTATTAGGAAATGCCCACTGGAATATTTAGGGGTAAAGAGCCATGATACATGTAAATTACCTTCAAATGGTTCAGAAAAAATATGTATAGTTATCTATAGATCTATATCTGTATACACAGAGAGAGCACACAATGATAAAGTAAATGGGGCAAAATGTTTTCAACTGGTAAATCTGAGTCAAGAGTATGTGGATATACTTTATAGTATTCTCATAAATTAATTCCAAAATTAAATGTTTGAAAACTGCAATAGCTCCCTACATTGCTGAAGAATCTCAATCTCAATACCTCTTTTTTTTTTTTAAGATTTTATTTATTGGGACGCCTGGGTGGCTCAGTCGGTTAAGCGTCTGCCTTCGGCTCAGGTCATGATCCCAGGGTCCTGGGATCGAGTCCCGCATCGGGCTCCCTGCTCCGCGGGGAGCCTGCTTCTCCCTCTGCCTCTGTCTCTCTCTCTGTCTCTCATGAATAAATAAATAAAATCTTTAAAAAAAAAAATAAAAAAAAAAAGATTTTATTTATTTATTTGAGAGAGAGAGAGAGAGAATGAGAGACAGAGAGCACGAGAGGGAAGAGGGCAGAGGGAGAAGCAGACCCCCTGCTGAGCAGGGAGCCCGATGCAGGACTCGATCCCGGGACTCCAGGATCATGACCTGAGCCGAAGGCAGTCGCTTAACCAACTGAGCCACCCAGGCGCCCAATCTCAATACCTCTTAATTACCTTTTGTTGTGTGGCCAGCTCTTTACAGGGCTCTCTGAAGGGCTATAAATGATGTTCTTACCCTTTGGAAGCTTGACATCTCTTGAGGAGGGAAGTCTCTCAAACAAGAGGCAGAAAAGATTATAAAAGTTCAACTAAGAAGTTTGAAAATGGAGAAGAGCTCAGGATACGTGGATGGGATCAAGAAAGACTTCAAGGAGAAGGTGGGAGCTGAGCCTCGAAAGCAGGATTTAAATCAGTAGAGGATATTTCAGACAAAGTCAACAAATAGCTTGTGTAATTCCAGGAGAGGCTTGTGCAGACTGGTGAGCTGAGATGAAGACTGGGTAGTAGAAAGGACTGGAACATTGGGTTGAGTAGATAAGATGCAGGCAGTCCGTAAGTTCTGCAAGAGCAGTGTCTACCTAGATCTCATGCAACAATATCCCCCATAGCATAGGGCACAGGGCCAAACCCACGGGAGGACTTCAATATATCCTTATTATTGGATTGAGGACAAGTGATTTAAGCCCCAAACCAACATAAGGAATTTGGCCCCAAGTCTATACATAACAGATAGATGTATAATTTTTTTTATAGGTATTGAGCCCAGGGCAGGTACCTTCTAAAGCCCAAGCCAAAGGAGCTAAGAGGTAGCGCAGGGTCTGGATAGAGACCCAGGTTAAGGTAGCACCTGGTGGCAAAACCACTGTGAGGTACTACTGTCTGATGCACAACGCTTTCCAGGGGGACCCGCATTTTAAAAGAAGGGCTTTGGAAGAAAGCTGTGCTTTTAGCAAAGGGATGAATCTCCCCAAGTCGGGGCATTTCGGATAGGAGAGGATACTGCTTAACCTCAGTGCTTCCAGCTGGGGCCCTGGCTGCTAGGCTATTTTGAGGGTTTTAGAGGCCCGGTTCTCTCCCTAGAAGCAGTTGGCATTGTCACCTGCTCAACAATGTCCCAGGAGCAGGCCCTCATTGCCCCAACAGGCCCCTGCCCCCGCGTCCATGCTCTAGCAGAACTGTATGCAAAATTTCCCCCACTAACTTGCATTAAGTCTTCAGCCATTTGTCTTCATTTCTGATTTCTTGTTTCTTTTTAAGATTTTATTTATTTATTTGAGAGGGAGAGAGCACAAGCAGGGAGAGTAGGAGAGGGAGAAGCAGGCTGCCCACGGAGCAGGGAGCCCGATGCAGGGACTCCATCCCAGGACCCCGGGATCATGACCTGAGCCGAAGGCAGACGCTTAACCGACTGAGCCACTCAGTCGCCCCTATTTCTGATTTCTTTTAACTGGTCAGTTTCTTCTAACACCTTTAGGTTCAGTGATACACCAACCAGCACTAAAATGCGTTAGAGGTGGGGTCGGCAAACTATGGCTCACAGGCCAAATCTGCTCCCCCGTCTGCATTTTTTTTTTAAGATTTTATTTATTTTTCTTTTTTAATTAATTAATTAATTAATTTTTTGATGTAGTGTTCCATGATTTATTGTTTGCGTATAACACCCAGTGCTCCATTCAATTAGGGCCCATCACCAGGCTAACCCATCCCCCCCCCCCCCCCCCCCCCCCCAACCTCAGCCCGTTTCTCAGAGTCCGTAGTCTCTCATGGTTCGTCTCCCCCTCCGATTTCACCCCTTCATTTTTCCCTTCCTACTATCTTTTTTTTTTTTTTTAACATATAATGTATCATTTGTTTCAGAGGTACAGGTCTGTGATTCATCAGTCTTACACAATTCACAGCACTCACCATAGCACATACCCTCCCCAATGTCCATCACCCAGCCACCCCCACCCCCCCACCCCCCCACCACTCCAGCAACCCTCAGTTTGTTTCCTGAGATTAAGATTTTATTTATTTATTTGATAGAGAGAGAAACAGAGATCATGACCTGAGCCGAAGGCAGACGCTTAACGACTGAGCCACCCAGGCACCACCCCCCCCACCTGCATTTGTAAGACCCTCATGCTAAGAACGCTTTTTACATTTTCTGATGGTTGAAAAAAATTCAAAAGAATAATAATTTAGGACATAGGAAAATGAAATTCATGTGTGAATTTCAAATTTCAGTGTCTATAAATAAAGTTTTATTGGCACACAGCCATGCTCATCCTTTCACATAGGATCTATGGCTGCTTCTGTGCTAGAGTGGACAGTTGCAGAGGCCCCATTGCCTGCGAAGCCTAAAATAACTTACCATCTGGTCCTTTAGAGAAAACGTTTGCTGACCCCTGGCCTACAACAATGGTTGTCAATATGGGACGATTTTGCCCTCCAGGAGGCATTTGGCAATGTCTGGAGACATTTTTGGTTAGCACAGCTTGGGGGGAGGGAGGGTGCTAAACACACTACAAAGCCTAGGACAGCCCCTACGACGGAGACCTCTCTGGCCTCAAATGTCAGGAGTGCTGGGGTTGAGAAACCCTGGATTAGAGAAGCCTAAGGTACTTCGAGTAAAGGGAAAACTCCATCCTTAATAAGGGGTGTGGTTTATTGAACAACCAGGTGGTTAATTTACATTAGCTCACGTAGCTTTCACAATAATCCTGCAAGGCAATTACTTCTATTCTCCTTTTACAGACAAGTTTTTTTTTTTTTTTTTAAAGATTTTATTTATTTATTTGACAGAGAGAGACACAGCGAGAGAGGGAACACAAGCAGGGGGAGTGGGAGAGGGAGAAGCAGGCTTCCCGCGGAGCAGGGAGCCCGATGCGGGGCTCGATCCCAGGACCCCGGGATCATGACCTGAGCCGAAGACAGACGCTTAACGACTGAGCCACCCAGGCGCCCCTTACAGACAAGTTTTTAACCCAACTTGCCCCACAGCACACACGGACGGCAAGTGTGTCGGGCTCCAGCGCCTGTATTTTTCCACGGCTGCTGCTCAGTGACGTCACAAGCGAGCGTGTGTGTGTGTGTCTCTCTCTCTCTCTGCTGCCCTCTAGTGTGTGAGCTGCGCAAACGCAGGACAGTGTCGTTTCCTCCGGTACCGAGAGGATGGGGACGCTTCTCCGGTCTCCGGGTCTCCAGCCTCTGGCCAATCGGGAAATGAAACCGGGGAAAGAAAACCCTACCTCGACCGCAACCGTAATTGTAGAAAGTTGACCCTTCTCCCCTCTTGCCCACTTTAATGCTGGGGGCAACAGGAGGAGGCTTCCCTCCCTGGTAGACCCAGGACATAAAGTCCTACATGCTATCTAATTTTTTAAATTAATTAGTTAATTAAATGCTTTTCGAGTCATAAAGCACGGTCATATTCATGAATTTCCAGAAGGCATGCGGTGCAGAGTTCTTTTCCTTCAGGAATTAAAACTCACCAGAATCTTGTTCTGTAGAATCTGGCACTCCACTTCCTCCACCTTTTATCCTAGATGATAATCAGCTCAATGCATCAGTTAAATCCATGCTAATGAAGGAAAAGCAGAGGACTTCCTGCCCACCCCCACCCCGACCCTTAAGAATTGCTGGCCCAAATGGGGAGAGGGGGGCACAGCAGCCCAGCTATGAAGATTGTATATGGGCTTGCCTCCCCGGAGCTGCTAGCAGTCACCCACTTGGAAGGCAGCTACCCCCTCCTAGGGCAAACCGTGGTGGAACGCATCATCTAACGATTTAAGATCAGATCACACGGCCATTGAGCATTTCTTTGAATTTTATTGAAAATTGACATGGACATTAGAAAGGTATCGAGCTAAACAGTGCTGGTTTTGGGATGTTTCTCCTGGCGAATGAAAACCCCAGAGGGGTGGTGACTGGTCACACTTTTGAGCAAAAAGAACAAAGGAGAAGAAAGGAAAAACACAGAGATTCTGGAAAACATGCAAAGAGGCTCTCTCTGGAGACGCCGGACAGTGGAATGGCAATGTAGGGATATACAGGAGCGAGCACGCTCACATGGCATTTTGATGTGAGTTAAGCCAATGAATTCCAGGCAGATTTATCAAGACGAAAGCTCTCCTCGCAGATCCCAGGTTGAGCAAAAACCTCTCTCCAAACCCCAACTGGCCCTGGAGGGTTGAATGGAGTAATTTTGCTCTTCCTAAGCTTAACCCCCCTCCTGTCTCTCCCTTCTCCACCTGAGTGTGAGTGGATCCATTTTCCCCCTTGCTGGGGAGGAGGGGAGGAGGGTTCTGCAGAAGGCCTGTGAATGCTGAAGAGAGAACTGTCCCTTGACTTTCTCTTCCATATTCAGAAATGTTTAATAGTGGCCGTCGACAGTCAACCCATTGGACCGGAGAATTGGTGTTTAAAAAGGAAAACCGGGAAACTTGCGAACAGCACTTCCACACCCACGGCTGAGGTCTCCTGCCCCAGTCACTTACACTTGGGTGAGTCATCCTGCGGTTGTCTCTCTGTGGTTACATTTGGTCCATTCTCCAGGTTCTTTCCCTGCCTTGGTTAGGTTAGGACAGGACATTTCCATTTAGAATACCATGTAAGCCAGGAGAGAGCTTCTTGCCTGGACACGGGGACATGTGAACACGTGTGGAGCGTGTGGTGTGTGTTATGTGCACAGTTTGAGGGGAGAAGGGGATTGGCTGGTTTCTGGTTTGAGACAATATAATGGCAGTCTTCTCCTTTAGACTTAGTGCAGCTGCTGAAGACAAGATTAAAAAAAGCTGGAGAGGGAGAGAGAAAGAGAAAACATGGAATTAGCCAAAGAAAAAGGATTAGCCACATTCAAAGTAAGACAAGGCAAGGGGAGTGGGCAGCGGGAGGCAGCACAGATTATACTTGGAGAAGACAGGTTAGAAAGGGGGTCACCGAGAGACCGCAACCACCGGGAAATCTGCTGAGAAGATTTGAAGAACACCACACACCGGTTTGAAGCTTCTTGTTTTAATAAAAAAACAAAAACAAAAACAAAACCAACCACATGTGAATGCCAAATGATTAAAACCCAAACCCAAACCAAAAGTGATCTGCACCGCAGCGAGGAAAAGCAAACTTCTTGGCTTAAGAGAAATGGGGTGTGTGTGTGTGTGTGTGTGTGTGTGTGTGTGTGTGTGTGTGTGTGATCACATGTGGGGATTTTTCAAGAAAGCCATTCCATTCCAGTCTGGGAAAATAAAAGCGCAGACCATTTCTAATGACTGGATTTGTTTCACCAGAAGGTAACAAAGTACTTAGGGTATTTAAAAAAAATAGTAACAATTGTATTAATTACAAAGCCTCTTCACTGAAGGGGAAAAAAAAATCTGTCTACCGTGAGAAAAGCTATCCAGTAAAAGAACTATTTTAATCCTTTTAGCTAACTTTCTAAAGGCCTTCTGTTCCCTCGCAGGTTAGATTTTTTTTGTTGTTGTTTACCAAACTTCCTTGATTACAAGGATCTTGTAAGGCACCTGTTCAACACTCGTGTGCCTGGGCCCCAGTCCAGACTTCCAGGAAAGCTGACCAGCCGACGGGCACTGTCAGCAGAAACACTCAGCTCAGGAGCTGGCCTGGAGTCCTCTGCTTTGCCCAGCCCTACCCACTCCATCCTCAGGTAGTTTTCTATGGGGGCAGGGGGAACCCTCAAAGGCTCTGTAATAATGCTAACTGTTCGTTTTCTCTGGACATCAAAAGACCTTGGTCTCCAGCAACATAGAGGAGCAGGTTGAATCCATTTGTGACAGGGAGCCGGGGTCAGGAGACACTGAATTTCGCCTGGGACATCGGGGCCAGTCCCTCGACTTCTCCGGGTCTCCATTTCCTTTGGGTCGTATCTGTTAGACGGACCAAAATTTCTCCCTGGCCCCGACATTCCCGCCTAGTCCTGGAAGTTCTCCCCAGGGCTGGCTGGAGGTCTACTACTTTTGAAGTTTTCAGAGCTCCTCAGGCCTCAAGTAGTTAATGTATAAACAAATGCAAATGAGAGCCCCCCCATTTGTGAGGCAAATGATAACCCCCGGGGGAAATGGTGACCGGCTGGTTGTTTCAGTCTGAGACTCTTGGGAAAGAGCCATAAAACTGGACACCGAGACATCACAGCTGCAGATGAGATGCCTTTCCCAAGGAGACTCGACAGCCCTAATTTAGGATCTCTCTGAGCTCCTGGCGGAGTGTCCAGTTTTTGTTTGTTTTGTTTTGAACCTCCAGGCATGGGGTCTCCTAAAACGCTCCCCTATGAGACTTGGATTTTTCTCAAGAAACTAGTGTATACTCCATACCTGCCTCTGGTCACTAACCAGTGACTCACCCAACAGCACACATCAAAACTGCGCTCTCGCTCTGCCGACAAGAACATAGAAAGTGTGTGCGTAGGTTCGCTTCTTGTTTCTTCTACTTTTCGCTTCCTATTATTTATGATCTCGTAGGGAAGAGAGGAAAGCCCCTCCCCATTCTCAACACCTCAAAAAGCCCTGAAAATTTGGCATAGCCTGGTTTAACTGTGTGTTTTGGGGGAAAAAATAGGTGATCAAGAAACAAAACAAAACAAAACAAAACAAAAAAAGTAAAGAAGAAGAAGGTCATGATCAGTGCCAGGGGACTCTGGAGGCAGAACTCAGAAGAAGAGATGGGACTCAAAGTGGAAGTACATGGCAGGGGCGGGGGTGGGGGCTGCTGCCTGGCGCCCCCCCCCCCAACAAAGGAAAGCTGTCAGTTAAAATAGGAACCTTGGCTTAAAAGGCTAAATGGAGTCCAGTCCAGCTGTAGCGGGGGATACTATTCAGTACACAGCCATGGATTACTGCAAAGGAAGGGCAGAGAAACGGCGCGTTAGCCACAGATCATTGCCACGTGACCTTCAGCTCTCTCTCTCTCTCTCTCTCTCTCTCTCTCTTGCTGGCCGAACACCAAAGGCCGCTGTACCTGGTGGCCCTGACAGTGGAGGGCTCTCTACTTCAAAGGGGTTCCCAAAGCCACTATCAGATGGGCCCGTTATAAAAATTGGGGCTGGAATATGTTTTAAATATCACATCGTTAGACTGGAGATAAAGTCAGGGGCCTTCCGAGACACAACACCTCTTCTCTCCTCCCCAGCTGATGGTCTCACCTCTTCTTATGGGGGGACACATGCGAAATACAGATTAAAACTCATCCCCTGCACCAAATAAACGGACTGGAAGACTCATCAGAGCAAAGCTGAAAACATTGTTTCTTTGACCACGCAGTTTGGCAGTTTCCAGCATGAACCTGTGACTGGGCCTGCCTGAATGGGATGGTGTGGAGCCCCTAGGGGAGATTACAGAGATACTGAGACACCTCAGAAGAATTCCAGAAGTCTATCATTGAAGACACTAGGCTGGTAATAACATTCAGGTTTATTCCCCCTTCTGCATTTGTGGGGTACCCAGAATTATAGAGAGCAGAAATTTATGCTATTTTCTTCAGCAGTCATGTTTTCTGGAAAGGGCTTGGTGTCAATAAACTCATTCTGGATTTTTAACACAACTTGAGTGCACTTACTTGGAGCAACTCAAAACAGGAAAGGGCTGGGCTGAGAGGCCAGAAGAAAAAGGCACCAGAGGATCTCCTCTTGGAGCCCTCTCAGAAGGGGCCATGGCTGCTGTTGGGGCTTGGGGGGGGCGGTCAGGGAAGCCCAGTGCATGGGGACTAACTGGGACTAACTGGGACTACCTGGCATTTACCCAGGCATGGTGGAGGCAAATACTTCAGGGAAACAGGCAGCAATCAGAATTCGAACAGGGAAGCTGGTGGTGGAGAAGAGCAGATGAGAGTGGCTGGCGGGGGTGGGGGTGGGGGGAACGACCGCGACGCAGGAGGCACCGCCATTTCCGAGCCACGTGACTGCTGGCTTCTTGACCAGAGGCCAGACGCCATCCTCAGACTCCCAGGCTTCTATAAGCTTTGGCAGGAAGAGAGGGGAGGGCATGGGTTGTGTGTCCCCTCAGGCGTGTTAAGGGGGAATTAGAGAAAGGGAGGCCCAGCTCTGTTGCGCAGGAAAAGGGTGTCTACAGGAAGCCCAAACTGAAAATGAAAAGAGAAGTTGGGTTAATGAATGGATGGATTAATGTATAACAACAACAACAACAACAAAGGTTAGAAGAAAATTGTCGTGATGACTAATGGATAAATGAGAATATAGCTATGTTAGAATAAGGTCTTACTGCATATTGGCTCCTGGGAACATGCTTTCTCTCTCACGCGCCCCCACACCCCTCTGAGTGGCAGGAGAGTGGCATTAGCTAAGCAAAATAATTACCAACAGCCACAAGAATACTTTCTCTCTTTCTAATTACTAGGTCCTAACGCCCCCCCTGCCACCCAGACACTGTACGGGAGTCCGGTCAGCAAATCTCCAGGGGGCCTCAGGCCGCTGGGTAGAGCGCCAGGCTCTCGGCCATGGATTGCCTTGTCCCGTAGGGAAAGCAGAGGAGGTGGAGGTTTCTCCTCAGGTAGACTTGAGCAGCCCCAGTCGGCTAACTGGTACCCTGGGGCAAGATTGTTTCAGAAGTATCTGGAGATGGTTGAGGGGTCTGCAATAGGGTCCAGACCACGGTTACCTGAAAACCTGAACTACGGCAATCTATTATGGGTATACATTTATCTCATTAAATCAAGGCTAGTATTAGACATCTGCGAGGGCTGTTACAAGCACATGCATACGGGAGTTATGTTTGTACAGTCCCTTCCTCAGAGCGAATACATCCACACAGCTCTTCACACACGCACCTCTACTCTCTCTCTCTCTCTCATAGCCATTTACGTCAGGAATTAGGAGTTCTGCACTCCTGTTCCCGCTCTGCCACTAACTCACTGTGTGAGCCTCGGTAAGTCTCTGAAATCTCCCACTCCTCCATTCGCTCATCTGGCAAACTGAAGATTATTCCTTTCTTCTCTACCTCACAGGATTGTTGTAAGGTGAAAATAATATGTCGTCCGGAGAAAGGCATTAAAAATATTGAAAAGTATTAAAATGCCACACGAACGCTCACCTCTTATTCTAGTCTTTGTCTACTTGCCCCAGGAAGAGAGACCTAAACAACATGGCGACGGCCTATGTTCTGGGCTGCATGGGAAGGCGGACATATTTTGATACGTGTATCCTGTCCGCATACTGTGCGCGCACACACACATGCCCCCCACGGGCCGAGGGGCCAGTAACTTTGGGGAGGGGACAGGCTGCCTTTGTGGCTTTCAGATCCCCTGGAGCCAAGGCCTCCCTCCCTTATTTGGCGTGGAACCGCTCTTGCGGTCGGCTGGGGAGAAGCCTGCCAAGAAAAGCCAATCTACTCGGCGGGCTTGGGGTGGGCTGTTCCCGCTGGTTGCCAATTGCCTCTCACTTGTACAGCATGGCTTTAATTATAGTTTTGCCAGAAATCATTTTTGTAATGGCTACTAACAATGATTTACTCGGGGAAACCTGAACCAGATTGTGTCAGGCCATGTGCACTAACCGGAGTCAAGTGAAATCGAACCCACCAGGATTCATCTTTCCTGCAGTCCTCACTGAAAACGGGGGAACACATGAACGGAGCCCCGAAAGGCGTGGGACACTCTGCTAGAGGCACGAGAGCCACGGTGGTGGACAGACACTCTAGGGTTACAAGGTCTTCCCAAAGAGAGAGCTGCAGTTTAATTCCCGTCAACTAACAGGGGCTCCAAGACTTGCCTTTAAGCGAGACAATCAATCATGGCATTGTTCTTTTAGGGTTGTTTCCTTTGGCCCAATTTCAGGGGCCTTACGTTTCAGAAGCCTCTGTGGACTTCCTCTTGGAGATTTGCTGGAAAGGAGGCTGTTTTGCCGGCTGCCCGAAGTCCCCAGAACAACAGCTGCAGCAATCGTTTGGCGACTATCAGCAGGCTCTCCCTTTAAATCATAAACTACAGTGGGGAGTGGGGAGTGGGGAGTGGGGAGTGGGGAGAAGCCTTCTCAATACTGTATGTTCCCTGATCCAAACGAAGCAAGTGTAAAAGGCATTTATGGGACACCCGGGGTATTCGGGACACTGACGAGAGGTGTGGTGTTAACGAATTGTTCATTTTGTGGGTGTGATAATGCTGGTGGTGTGGTCATGGGTTTTTTAAGAGTCATTATCTCTTAGAGATCCCTGCTACAGTATTGACAGATGAAATGATACGGCTTTTGCTTTACAATAATCCAGCAGGTTTGGGATAACAGATGAGATGGCACTGGCCACATGCTGAGAGTTGTCTGGGGGCTGGGTTGTTGGGCACACGGGGCTGCATTATACTCTCTTCTCTCTTGTTCCTGTTTGGAAGTTTCTATGGTAAAGTTTAGAAAATAACAATAAGCTTAATTATGTGAAACATACTTATGTTCCCTCCCTACTCACTGAGTCTAGAAAAATAGATAGAAGGGGCTTAATCATTGCTATAATCAACCTATAAACTACATGATGCGAAGGACTGCATTATTCACTCCGCAGACATAACAGCCCTCAGGAATCCATGCTACCGAAGGTTACCTGCTTCCTTTCTTATCAAAGGTGTTCATGAAGCTGGTCTTTGTAGAATGAAATGTAAGGAAATCTCTATCATATTTGAAATCTCTTCATTTTCTTCTACTTTTATTGTAGGTTTTTTTCAGGGGGGGCACACAGCCGAAGGAAATTTGAGAACTTGAACCCCTCAGATAAAAAACAGCCACCAGAGGGAAATAGAGAAGCAAGTTTCCGTTGACTTGGAACATTCCCGAACCTGGGGGTCAACGCCAACTGTGACATTACAGGACAGACTAGCGAGCCCAGTGATTTCCCTCATCATTACCCGTTAGTTAATTTTGAGAGCAACGATTAGGGCACTTTTGAGAAAAAAAGAACGGCCAAAGTGACACCTCAGCGACTGATTACAGGATCCACCTATGCTACTCAACTGTTCCGGCGGCAAGTCCGAAAACACTCCACTTGTCACCACACAGGCAAACATTCCGCATGTACACGGGAGACTGCAACAACTGCTTCTTAATACTGTCGGTCGCAAGAGCTAGGACAGTGAAGCAGCTTCTTTCGTGACTGGGTGTGTTGGGCGGGGAGCAGGATTTGGGGAGATGTGTTCTAGAAGCCACCGCCAGTTCTATTTCGAGTTAATAAAGCTTACCAGGACCTGGGTCTCATGCAGCATGCAGCAAACAGCAGAGTTAACTGTAAAACAGTAAGAGCTGATGAAGATGGAGTGAGCTTGAGGAGAAATCCAACATTACGAGTTGACACAAACGATGAGGGGTAAGCGATCAAAGGAAGTGAGGAAGAGTGGGGGTGGGGGAGAGGGAGGGCGGGCTGCTAGGGACCCCTGAAACAGTGGTACTCTTTCTTAACCTCTGCAGAGACATGTCTCCCTATGTAGGGTCTTCTGCCTGGAGCGGGGCCCGGCGGGGGGGGGGGGGGGATCAGTCCATGTGAGATCACTAGCAGAGAGAGCCTGGTCTGGGAGGAAATTCCACTGAACATCCGAACAGGGGATATTTATAGTTTAGTGTCAGTGGGGTCCAAACAAAGGAATCTCCTGGGGCGCCTGGGTGGCTCAGTCATTAAGCGTCTGCCTTCGGCTCAGGTCATGATCCCGGGGTCCTGGGATCGAGCCCCGCATCGGGCTCCCTGTTCAACGGGAAGCCTGCTTCTCCCTCTCCCACTCCCCCTGCTTGTGTTCCCTCTCTCGCTGTGTCTCTCTCTGTCAAATAAATAAATAAAATCTTAAAAAAAAAAAAGTTAAAAAAAAACCCACAAAGGAATCTCCTAATTCCTGCAAGCAGGCTGCAAGGCTGCCCCAGGGATGGAGTTAACAAATACCCCAGGCCAGGAAGGCAGCAGGTTAGAGCTAGAAAACAAATTTAGTTCTTTCTGATCTTAAAAGCAGGAACCCATTCCTGCTGGTGTGACTCACACACGATGCCAGATCAGTTAATATAGGGTGTGTCCAAAGAGGCCTTTTTTTCTGGCTGGTTAACCTTTATCCATCAGGTAACACCAAAATAAGTTCATTAGTCAGTGAATCTGACACAGAGTGTGGTGACTCAGTAACAAAAATCTCTGGGCTCATGGGTGAAAATGTTCAAATTACACTTTTGAATAGCTGGATGGCGAAATCGAGTGCTTTCAAATAGTAACTATTTTACTGTTGTACCAAAGTCACGGTCTTATTCCTAAGTGATCAGCCAGGCACGGAGGAAAGGAAGAGGCTCCCTCCTTCTGGCAGAGAGCCTATAGTTGAGTCAGGAGCAAGTCGCTAAGAACAGAAGGCAAAGACCGTGGACACCCTGTCTCCTCTCCTCTGACTCCGGGATGAGGAACGGGGAGCTCGGGCCGGCAAAGCCTGGAGTCGGTTCAAGGTTATGGGTCCGCAGGTCCGCACGTAAGCAAGAGCCCATAACCTTACCAGGGGAGATGGACAGACTCTGTTTGAGGATGGGGCGCGTGGAGTCTACTAGCATCTGGGGGCTCCCCACCAAGTTCTCGGCATCCCGGGCCAGGAACAACGAAGCGGCCAAGAGGGAGGGATGGCACAGAGTGGGAGACCCGGACTGGGCTGCAGCCTTCAGTAAAAGCAGTTAAACTGCTGGCTGCAGCTAAGTGAGAATGGGGTTGGGGGGCTACGGGCATGGGGAGGGGAACACCTCAGACACAAGGATGAACAAGCAGGCCTGTAAGCCAGATCAGCGCCAACTTCTCGGGGGAGAAAGAGGGTGCCCAGAGGCTTCTGCTAGGGCACACTCTCCCCTCTCCCCTCTAGCTGTCCTTCTCCTTCACCTCTTTCTTACACCTCCGCAGATCTCATGGTTTCCTCCTTTCTTTCTCCCCTCCCACGTTCCGTTTGCCTCTCTTCTGCCTCTCCCTCTCTTCCTACCTGGAGCTTGCAAGGCTTTCCCAAGCAGCCGAGCGGAGGGGCCAGGCTCCCGGGACCACAGCCCCCCGCCCCACTCTCAGTTCCCCAAACTCAGGGGACACAGAGACCGGCTATAGGGACCCAAACACAAAACGCACCTGTCAGCCCACAGCTCACCTCTGGCCCCCAGCCCCACTAGTCTCCGGGCCCTGTGCTGAGGGGACGAGAAAGAAGCCACAACCCAGAGCCGCCTACCACTTACTTTTTCTTCTCTTTGTCCCTTTTCAGAGTCTGTGAGCCTCCAGCTTGGGAGCCCTGGGACTGGAGCAGCTCAGCTGCCGTCTTTCTCTGTTTGAAGGCGTTCACTTCATCGTCCAGGGATTTCTTCTTATCCTCCAGCTTCTTCTTCTCATCCTGGTGTAGTTTCTTCAGACGGTCAAACTTCTCGTGTAGCTGGCAGGGAAGCACAGGGAGTCTGAGGAGAGGCCCCCTGGGGAGCTCCTCCTTGAGGAGCCGAGCCCAGGGCCGGTGGGGACCGGCAGGACCCGGGCACCTGAGGAGACATTTCTGCCAGGGACTGTTAGGATGGCACCGTGTTCGGGGTGGGTCCCTTTCCTGCCACCTCACCTCCACGTTTCTGCTCTCGAATGTGGTCAGGGACTGTTATTAATGAATGTTAATTAATAATTAGTATCAAGAACCATTTCTGTTATTATTGGTATCTTATGAGGAAACAGAAGGTCAGAGAAGTGAAGGAATTTGCCCAAGGTTAATCCATGCTTCGGAGGATTATACAGTGAGATCACCCAATATGAGAGGGGGCCCCTGTCTTTCCTTACCCCCTCTGGTCAAGGAGGATCACCATGGGTTGCAGAGAAAACTTCAGCAGTGCCAAAGCTGGTCAAAGAAAATACTTGTCCTCAGACATGGAAGGAGGTGAAAGGATTTTATAAAACGGACTGAGTGCAGAGACCTCAGCTTTGACCAAGGGGAGACTCAGCTAGCCCTGAATAGAACCAGACACCCAAAGGAGAATGGTAAGAAGGTTCTGGCATACCACTGTGCTAACAAACCAGAACGTGATAAAGTACCCTGAATACTAAGCAGAACAAGCATAACCTCACTTTCTTTTGAGGGTTCTAGAGAGAATTTAGGATTCCATAGCACTCGAAACATATCACGGAGGAGGGCAGGTCTCCGGCTCTCACAGGTATTTGGGACGGCCACTTAGTAAGGGCCGGTGGACGACAGGCTTGCCGTGTAGACCAGCTTCTACTAGCCCCCTGGGGTAGGGTGGTGGAAGCTGTGGCCATCGTTGCTCTAACCTGGCTCTTGTTCGTTGGCCTTTCACTCATTTATCTTTGGGATCCCCTCACGTCTCCTCCAAAAGTAGTGGGTGACATTTTTCTTTTTGAAAAGTGAAACTGAAAAAAAAAAAATCAACGTCCACACCATGGACTTAGGTCTTGATTCTTGAGCAGTGCTGCCCAATAGAACTTTCTGCGGTGACGGAAATATTCTAGAGCTGTGCTGTCCAATATGGTAGCCACTAATCGCAGGAGGACTGAGCATTTGAAATGTGGCTGATGCGACCGAGGAACTGAGTTTTAAATTTTATTTCATTTTAATCCGTGTAAGTGTAAATAGACACATGTGGCTAGTGGCTGCAGTATGGGAGGGCGCGGCTCTAGAGAATTACGTAACATGGAATGAGAACACATCCCAGCCTTGGCGGATGAGGGATCAAGAAGACACCGGTCTCATATCGTCCTTGGTGCCAGCCAAGGCAGGGCTGCTGATGCTGGGCCCCATTCCTGCCTGGAAGCTTCGAGGCTCCCGCTGGCTGTGTCCAAGCTCAGCCCCCTCTTCCTGCCTGCTGGGCAGTCAGGGTCACACTTACCTCTTTCTCTGCCTCTTTAAGTTCAGCTTCTTTCTCTTTGACTCTCTGGACAAACATCTGTCTCATCTCCTCTTCTTTTTTCTGGAGCTCGCCCAGGAACTCATTCCTTTTGGCCTCATAGGTCTCCTGTAAGCTGCGAATACGGTGATATTTAAAACATATTCCAGCCCCAATTTTTATAATGGGCCCATCTGATAGTGGCTTTGGGAACCCCTTTGAAGTAGAGAGCCCTCCACTGTCAGGGCCACCAGGTACAGCGGCCTTTGGTGTTCGGCCAGCAAGAGAGAGAGAGAGAGAGAGAGAGAGAGAGAGAGAGCTGAAGGTCACGTGGCAATGATCTGTGGCTAACGCCCCCTTTCCCCAGTTCTGGCAGAGGTGCCAAAACAGAACCACAAAGCTGCAGGCAGCCGGCCTGGCATGTGACAGCAGGGTCACGGGCTGCTTGCGGGGGCAGGGGCAGCCCTGAGGCACTGACAAGATACTTGGAACTGGAAGTGACTCAGAGCATCTGTTTCTCTGCCCTGGTTATACAGATGAAGAAAGAGGGCCAGAGAGGTGAGGTGATTTGCTCAAGACCACATGGCTAGATAGGGGCGAGCCAGGGACCAGAAGCTGGATCTCTTGTCTCTTCATCTGGGTCCTTCCTCTGCACTGGGCTCCCAGGTCCTGGCTCTGAAACTGACCACATTAGTGAACTATTTCAAAAAAACACTCGGTGAGACTCCATCGTGTGCTAGACACAGGACTAAGCGACACTCTGCTAGTCATTCAACATCTAGAGCCAACAGCCACTGGGCCCACCATCAAGGAACTCATGGTCTACTGGGAGATGCCCAGGCCAAGCCTCCGCACCCCCAGCCTCAGTTTTAAAGCAACAGGGGTCAGCCTAGTGAAGAAGAGAAGGAATCATGCTCCGAAGAGGGCAGCAGGTGGAAGGGCACATGTGGAGAGAGGATGATGTACTTGGGGAGCCACGCATAGTCCAACATGGCCGGAGAAGACGGTGGAAGCTGTGGAGTAGAGGGAGGCGAGGTTCCCGAGTCCAGCAGAAGAGAGTGGGCTCTGGATGTCGTATTACCCGCTTGGTCATTTATCCGCTGCAGGGTTTCAAGCAGGAGGACTGACTTCACGCAATTTGAAAATAAGAAAGACCGCTCAGGCTGTTGCGTGAAGGACAGACTTCCCAACAATCCAAATAAGAAGTGATGGGGTCGCTCAGTCCCACAAGAAAGCCGGAAAAAAGAAAGAGATCTCGCCATTTGCCACCATCTGGATGGAGCCGGGGGGTGTAAGGCTAAGTGACGGAAGCCAGCCAGAGAAGGACAAATGCCACGAGATTTCACTCGTATGTGCAATTTAAGAAGCAAAACAAACGAACCAAGAGAAAGGAGAGACAAACAAACAAACAACCAAAACAACAACCAAAAAACCAGACTCCTAATACAGAGAATAAACCGCGAGTGGTTGCTGGGAGCGGGGGTGGGGGGGAGTTGGGAGGAGGTGGGTGCGGGATGGAGGAAATAGGATAAAAAAGAAACGATGGGATCTAAATGTTAAGGGCTGGTAGGGATGGAGGATTTGGGGGAACTTAAGGAACAGCGAGGGAAGCAGAACTCCTAGGACTTGGAAGGACTTAAAATAATTCGGATGTTTGGGCTCGGGCAACCTGGTGGACGGTGGACCCACGAAGTGCAGCAGGGAACACTGGGAAAGGGGTGTGTTTACGAGGGAAAAAGATGAACTGAAGCTCAGACAGCTGCATTTGGAGGTACGTCCTCCATGGGACGTCTGAGTGAGAATATCTGGTCAGCAGTTGGAGCAATGGGTTTGGAGCTCAAAAGTATGATTTTGGCGGGGGACTCATCCCTTTCTAGGTGTAAGTAGGGCTGATCGTAGAAAGAATCTGCCACCAAGAGAACACAGAGTGACACGAGCAGAGGCCCTAGGAAGGAACCCTGGGGCACACCAACATTTAAAGGCGTGAGCTGAGGAAAAGGAGCCTGCCGGTGTGGGCCAGAAGGAGTGGCGAGAGAGAAGGACCCGACCCAGCCAGGCCAGTGCGAGAAGAGCCAAAGGCAGAGAGAATTTCAGGAAAGAGGTGGTGGGGAGGAATATCGAACGACGCATTGAAATAAGAAAAGATGGGACTCAGAGGCCCCATCATAACTGGCCATGAGCATGTGATTGTTGACCTAGGAGAGAGGCATTTCGGAGGCGCGGTAGGGGCAGAAGCCAGTAAATACAAACCACTCTTCCTCTTTCCCACCAGAGCCAAACTTCTTGAAAGGGCAGGGGGTGGCGACGAGGAGGAGTTAAGGGAGTGTTTCTTCGGGATGAGCATGTTTGCCTGCAATGTGGAAAGGAGCCCGGGCAGAGGGCGAAGACTCGGGTAACAGGTGTTCAGGATGGAGTGGGAGGAGGGGAGGGGACTAGAGAGGAGCAGGCAGACCCACACCTCCTCCTCCACAGATGTAGATTGAAGCTGTGGGAGAGGGACACCGGGTGGCTCAGTTAAGCATCTGCCGTCGGCTCAGGTCGTGATCCCAGGGTCCTGGGATCGAGTCCCACATCGGGCTCCCTGCTCAGCGGGGAGCCTGCTTCTCCCTCTGCCTCTGCCCCTTCCCCTCCCCCTGCTTGTGTTGGCTCTCTCCCTCTCTCTCTGACAAATAAATAAATAAATAAGTCTTTAAAAAACAAATAAAGGGGCGCCTGGGTGGCTCAGTCGTTAAGTGTCTGCCTTCGGCTCAGGTCATGATCCCAGGGTCCTGGGATTGAGACCGGCATCGGGCTCCCTGCTCCACGGGGAGCCTGCTTCTCCCTCTCCCACTCCCCCTGCTTGTGTTCTCTCTCTCACTGTGTCTCTCTCTCTATCAAAATAAATAAACAAAATCTTTAAAAAAAAGATTAAAAAATAAAAATAAAAAACAAATAAAGCCATGGGAGGGGAAGGAGAGAAAACTGAGGGAGGGCCCACCAGAGAGGTAAGCACAACTTCCTCCATCCCCAGGAGCTCCGGCAGCCCCTGTCCCCGAAGGGGAGCGAGTCCCCCCTTCTGGAACGAGGCCTCCCTGCAAAACTGGCCACACTGTGCCCGCAGAGCCCAGCTTCGTCCTGGGAACAGACACTACGGGATCTCAGGGGCCATCTGACAGCCTTCTTGGCCCACAAGCGTCCCCCTCACTTCCTCAGTGAGGCCCGACACTTCCTGAGAGGGGACTGAGCTGTAATAAAGGACACCACATGGTGATTTCAAGTGTGGGGCTCATGTCCCGCATCATGTAGACAGATCGACGATGATACCTGGCCTCTGGCTCCTGTCGGCATAGTAAACTGCTTTCGACAACATTCCTCTTGTCTGAAAGCATCTCCGATTCCGATTTGGGAAGTATGCCAAGGATTATTAACAGCCCGCGGTCGAAACAAAACTTGCCCCTGAATGCAGACACTCAGGACAGCGCCTGAAGAGCCTGAAGGTCCCCGGCCCGTGCGCAATGACTGCTACCCGGTCCCGTCATCTGGGCTTGACAAGGGGAAGGAGGGGCAGCTGGGGTCTGAAGAAGACAGCGGGCCAGAGGACAGGCACGGCTGCCAGGCTGCGGGCCGAAGCCTCGGCTCAGGGGTCCCCTCCGGCACAGCTGACGGCAGCCGGCGCGCGCACGTGTGTGTGTGTGGGTGGGTGGGTGTGGCTGTGGGTGTGCGGCAGGGGTCCTCTGGCCGTCCTCCCCGGCCCGGCGCTCACCGAGCCCGCCCTGCCACGGCGGAGGGGGCAGGTGACAGCTCTGCGGCCCTCGGTCCCGGCACCCGGGTGTCGCCTCCCCGGGGGAGCTGGCCCGCGCAAGCCTTCCGCAGTCACGGGGTACCTGAAGGGCTTGCTGTCGGGGTCGGTGTCCTTGAAGCCCATCTCCTCCAGCTTGCAGCGCCGGTACAGCTCGTAATGCCGGCTGTGGGTCTGCTCCCGGAGGTCCTCCATGTTCACCCGGATCAGCATCTCCCGCAGCTTCACGAAGTCGCAGTGCGCCTCGTTCTCGACTGCACGGCAGGGGAGGGGGGATCGAAAGCGCACTGAAAGGAAGGCCAGAAGCGGCGGGAAAGGACGACTCGAGCGGCCGGATGCCTCACGGCCACATGGCCCTTCCACCTGTGTATCTGGAGCCTGTGAATTTGCCTCCTGATTCACTTTTCCACGGAAAACGCACGCGGAAACTTACAAGGCTCACAGTAACGGAAAACTGCAAGACCATAAAAAAACATCTAAGAAGACATTCAGTAGCACCTCAACCCAAATGCGCCAGTCAGACCCTCCCGGGAATGTTTATTTGCTCCGCACCACACTTAGGCTCATGGCGAATGCGCCTTCAGCCGTCTGTCCGATAAAGAGTCGTGGCATCTCTGCTCCCAGCATGGCGTGAGGCACCGGGAATTCAGAAACGAAGTCATGGACTCTTGCCCTAAGGATCTTACAGCGGAGTGGAAGCAGAGAGGCAAACAGGCAAGTATAATACAATGCAAAAATGACCAAAATGGAGGTCCATGCAGTGCAAGCCCAGAAGAGGGGGGCCGAAGGTGCCCCAGCAGAGTGAAGGCTTCACCAGAGAGGCAACCCTTAAGATGACTCTTGAGGGAGGAATCAATTTATCAGGCAGATCAGGAAAGAGCTCACGCAAGGTCTCAGTAAGGTTAGGCAAGGTTACATGGCTAGCAAGTTGCGGGTGGGATTGAAGTGCAGGCGAGCTAAAGGAGAGGCAAAGGCTCTGAGCAGATGCCAAGTCTGCAAAGAATAAAAGGGAAGAACTAGGACATCTATAGAGGGCAGGGACCAAGAGGGCTGTGGACCAAGGTGTGGCTCGCCTGGATGGCAGGTCGTAGTTTCAAAGGAGGTGTTTTTTAGAGCGTGGATAATGGCCTGGCAGCAGCAGTGATGACCAGGACAAAGTGGACCCCACTTTCTGGCCTGAATGAACAACCCCCCCCCCAACCCCGTCAAAAGAGTACGGCAAAGGTCTGCATTTGGGGCAGTGGCCCAGAAGGACAGAAATAGAGACCAAATCATAGCAAAGTGGACTTCCGGTTGGAATACAACACTGTGTGCCTCCAAGCATGGGTCCCCTGGGTTGTGGTGGGGGTGTCTGGCCTGACCATGTGGGGTCAGTGGTGTCTGAGATGATGAACTGGCCTAGTCACCCTAGGTTCTGTCTTCCAGGGCCGGGAGAGGGGAGTGGGGGCAGAGAGGGGGTCTAGGATGACAGGGTGGGCCACGGTTGCAGCAGACTGCCTCGTGGCCATCAGAGTAACCTTTCCAAAGCTCAGATGGGCTCACATAACCCCTCTGCTTAAGACCCATTGCTTTGGGGCACCGGGCTGGCTCACTGGAAGAGTATGCAACCCTTGATCTTGGGGTCATGAGTTTGAGTCCCCGTACACTGGCTGTAGAGATTACTTAAGTAAGTGAAACTTTAAAAAATTAAAAGAAAAAAGACCCATTGCCTTGGGAATAAAGCCCCTTGCTGCCATAGAACATAAGCTAATATTAAAAATCACATCAGTCAGGCAAGTTCTCGGGACCAGCTCTTCCTCCAAGTCCGGACAGTGATCCCCGGTGGCTGGTCAGAAGGACTGACTCCAAGGTCACTCGCACAGAACAGTGAACTCCAACTTATACAAAAAACCTTCAAAAACCCCTTTGTTGGTTAGGTGTGCACGATCTAAATTGGAGGAAGTCACTGGAACCACAAACTCATTCCCAGTTAGGACTATGGGTCCAGGAACCATTCACAAAACGTCCCTAGCAGAGCATCTCGGCCCCAGACGGCAGAGAAGACCAAAACCTAGCCCAGCTCCGATAAGCAGTCTTGTCCTACCTATGGAAGAAAAATCCAGCGATCACTGGAGAGGCTCCGGCATGCCAGCCTTATATGTGAGGTGGACAACTTCCCACCCACTTCCCGTTGTTTGCTCAATGGCAGCGATGAGCGTACAGTGAATCAGCCGCCCTCTCGCACATGGTGCCCCTCTAAGACCCAGCTTAGAGCTGAAGACTTGGAGGACAGACGCCTCGTCTGCCATGGCAGCGTCCCAGGCCTTGCCTTATCCACAGAACTGACTAGTTCCACGGGTAACTTACCACAGGTCAGGCAGACCACAAAAGGAAGTTTCCTGAGTGTATATACATCTGTTTTGAAATTGTGTAATAATTATATATATACAGAAATAAAGAAGAAAAACTGAATACCAATGTATCTACAACCCTATGAAATAGTACCAGTACCTTGTGTCTCTACCTGGTCTTGAAACGAGACTTAACCACTATCCTGACTTTGGGCTTTATCGTTCTTCCTTTTACTTTATGGTTTCGCCACTTACGTATGAATTCCTAAAAAGATAGATCTTGTTCAGTGTTGTCTCCTTTGGGAATTCACATCAACGGAATCATACAGCATGCATTCTTTGATTTACTGAGCCCAATGTTATGTTTCTGAGATTCATTCCTGTACAAGTAACTATAATCCATTCATTTTCGCCACTGTCTAGTATCCCATTAGATGAACATTTTGCAATTCATCCGATCTATTTTTGATGGTTATCTGGGTTGTCCGCTACTCATCTGCTATATTCTTGTACATCTCCTGGTGCCCTGGGGCACCTGGGGCCAATACACATACTTTCTTGAACATTCCTTCTTACCTGGCTCCAAAAACATTCGCTTTTGTTTTAGGAATGCTTTCTCCATTGGAGACAAAGAGAGCTTGCTCACAGCAGAGAATCCAGGGGTGGGGCCAAAGCTGCTGGAAGCCCAAGGCAAATGAGTACAGACCGGGGACAAGTTAGGGCCTAGTCACACAGCGGCTGGAGACAGGGAGAGGGGCCCCGTGTCCTGGAGACTCACTCACCCTGCACCGTGCCCCAAGGATACTGCCGCGCCTTCATCATCTTGTTGCCTATCTTCAGCTCCTCTGTGCTGCCGATGACAGCGAACGGCAGGTGCGCCTGGAACAGAAGGCAAACCAAGGCTCAGAGCAGAGCTCTGGGAGAAAGGCGCCGGCTCCAGGGCCTGGGGCCCATCACACTGCGGTAGTGTCCCTCCCTGTCGCCATTATCAAGAGGAATTTCTGAAGCTCTGAGCTGTGTGGGGCTGAGAGGCCCAGTCCAAGTTTCTGCTGTTCAGAAATTCTCAGTGACATGGCCGAACACACAGAGAACAGACGAAGATGGAAAATAAGCCGAATAATGAGCAGATACCCAGATGAGCGTGCTGTTCAGAATACACAGGTGCTGAGGGGGAAAGCCTTTGGAAGGTGGGTGAGTGGGATGAGGGGGGCTACGTGTGGGTAGAGAGGCTAAAGGATCGCTGCCCCCTCCCCCAAGTGTGAGAGCCCCGGGAGCCGGTACGTACTATAACCACACTGCTGACTGAGCTCTGCGCTCCTTGTTCTCATCCTTCCCTTGAAGCAAGAGCCCACGCGGAACTCTTGAGCCTAGAAGTCAAGTCCACAGGTATTTTCCCACATGCCCATAGCTGTGCTGGGTTGTTTTAAGTGCCGTAAGGGAGACAAAAGAGGTAGAAGGCACACACTCCCTCACCCCCTAGGAGCTTACAGTCTTATTGGGAGCACCAGAATTACATACGCGGAATCATGTAAGACAGAACATGACCAAGGGCTCAAATGTAGGGTCCGGGGCTTGCACGTAGTAGGTACTTAATAAATACTCCTTGAATGGCAGCAGCAGGGCCATGAACACAGTAGAGAGGAAAGAAAGGCGAAGTACAAACAGGGGTATGAGCGTGGTGCTTGCAGGGTCATGGGGAGCTAGGCCTGGCTGATGAAGGTTTTGGGGGTCAGAGAAAAGGCAACTGCCTGCAGCTGGTAGTGGGGAGCTTGGGAAAGGCTTCCAGCACCCTGTGACCCCTGGCCAAGTGGAACCCGTGAATAAATACTGTTTACAAACCAGGTGATCCTGGGTGGGGCTCTACCCAAAAGGCCTTTCCCCAGACAAGGGCAAGTCCACCGGAGCAAGCTTTCTTCGCCTGCCAGGAGAAACAGGCCTCCGTCACAGATACTTGGACTCATTTGCTGACTCATCCATGCTCGCGGATTTACTGAGCCCCTACTGTGTGCTAGGCTTGTGTTCCCTCTCTCGCTGTGTCTCTCTCTGTCAAATAAATAGATAAAATCTTTAAAAAAATAATAATAATATTGACTATAAACAGAGGTCCAAGAGCCGGAGGGACAGAGGAGGGAGCCGCTCACTCCACAAAGTCAAAGCAGGCTTCACAGAGGAGGCGGCAGCTACTGCGCCAACAGTCGGGGTAGCTATGGAACAGGCATGAGCTGCAGCGGCAGCCTACGCGGCTCGCGGGCTCTTTCCAACAGCACAGTGAGTTAGGTATTCTTATCCCCATTATATAGACGAGGAAACTGAGGTCCAGTTGCCAGCGGGCATACAGCAGTGAGGGCCAGAGCTAGGGATGGAACCCGGGTCTCTCTGGCTTCAAAGCCCGCCACCGGGCTGCCACGCTCACGCAGCGGATCCAAGCAGCCGATGGGGTGAGCGCTCTAAACCCCCGGGGCGACCCGCTTGCACAAGGCCAGATGATAAGAAGCAGTTGGATTCTGGCAAACCTACAGCAAATGTCTTTTGTTTGCTTAATCTGCGCGCTGATGTCACAGCCAATCCTTCTTCCCCATTCTCTTTAGCACCTGCCCCCCAAGAACGTTCTTCAGAGTGGAAAGCCACAGGACTTAATCGGGAGCTCAGCTCCAGGACACCCGCAAGTCCCTCGAGGCGCTTGGTCATCCCCCTGAGGTGGCTCTCGCATCACCCTCTGTTGGCCGCCCTCAGAGCATCACCTCAGCAACCCCCTCCACCCCTTCCCACTCCACTCACTATGCCTGAAGCGAGGACACAGGAAAGAGGAGGTTATGGGCATATGGAGGATGCGCCGGGCTGGCCGCCGGAAATGTTGCATCGGTCCCAGGAGGGGACTGAACGTGAGGCTCTTTGGGCGTGCGACACATGGGGCACCCGAGGGCCAGAGCCTCCCTGACCCCTGCCAGCCGGCTTTGTCGGAGGGACATCCCTCAGGCACGGTTCATTCCCACTCAGGACCCCAAGACACGTGGGGAACCTCAAATCCAGCCCCAAGCGCTTTCTGGGAAAATGCTGCCCCTCCTGCCGAGACCCAAGACTTCAGCCACGTGACACCAAAGAGCCAGAGGGCAGCGACAGCAGAGGGCTAGACCGAGGGACGAGGTGAGAAAGAGAACCTTCTGGCGCATCCCCGGCTCTCAGCTGAAAGTGATGGAGGAGGGTGTGTGACGTGACCGGGGACTTCTCTGGGCTCGAGAGGAAAGGAGAAAAAAAACCCAAGAAGAGAATAAAGGCATTAAAAAAAAACAAACCCGTTTTGTCTTTCCTTGGGCCCGTTAGATTTATCCCCACAAGCCACTGCTAGTTAGGATGACAGGGTCACTCGCCTCCCCTCTTCCTCACCGCGCTGTCATTCTGTCCCTGCCCGTGGTAAGGCACAGCGCCCGCCAGGGCTCCCGACACCTCCCAGCACACGCTTGGCACCTGGCATCAAAGTCTGTTCAGATAAGCATCGGCGAGCGGAATTTTTCTGGGTGCTGCCGAGCAGCTCTGGTTGGCTTCTCACGACAGCCCTATGGGGCGGTTCTCATTCACCCCATTCGCGATCTGGGGGAAACGACTAGCCCAGGTCCCTAACTCCTGGGCCCAAATCTTGCCAGGGAAGAGTAAGGCCACCGTGCTTTAGCTGCCGGGCCCTCCCAGACACCCGCAGCCGCCGGCGCTCTGCCTCGTGGCTAAATGGCAAAAAGCCGTCTCCAGGTGTCATCCAAAAACGACAGCTCATGACACTGAATCGGGAGTGACAGTCATTTTGGGCAGAATATCGTGGGGCCGGACTTCGGCCCTCGTTCCGCTGCTCTGGAGAGACGGGCGGCTTTGACGACCAGGAGAGAGTCGAGCAGAGCAGGGAGATGGTACACCCTCCAAGCAACCACACTCCTGGGGGTGACACTTTGCAGGTGTGGGTCCAGGGAGGAGACTCTGATGGCGGCAGGACAGCGCTGCCCTGAAACACGGGCGGATGTGCCCCCCGACGTCAGATGTCCAGTCTCCGAAAACTCCAAGAGACACTCTCAAGCCTCCTCTTGGGAGTCTGTTCTCAGATTCACTACCTTTCCTCTCGTATCGACCTTAAATTCCTCTCAGTATAGGGGCACCTGGGTGGCTCAGTCGGTTAAGCGGCTGCCTTCAGCTCAGGTCATGATCTCAGGGTCCCGGAATCGGGCCCCACGTCCAGCTCCCTGCTCAGCGGGGAGTCTGCTTCTCCCTCTCCCTCTGCCCTGCTACTCTGCCCGCTTGTGCTCTAAAATCTTCTTTTTAAATAAATAAAATCTTGGGGCGCCTGGGTGGCTCAGTCGTTAAGTGTCTGCCTTCGGCTCAGGTCACGGTCCCAGGGTCCTGGGATCGAGCCCCACATTGGGCTCCCTGCTCAGCGGGAAGCCTGCTTCTCCCTCTCCCGCTCCCCCTGCTTGTGTTCCCTCTCGCTGTGTCTCTGTCAAATAATTAAATAAAAATCTTAAAAACAGGGCGCCTGGGTGGCTCAGTTGGTTAAGCGACTGCCTTGGGCTCAGGTCATGATCCTGGAGTCCCGGGATCGAGTCCCGCATCAGGCTCCCTGCTCGGCAGGGAGCTCCCTGCTTCTCCCTCTGACCCTCCTCCCTCTCATGCTCTCTGTCTCTCATTCTCTCTCTCGCAAATAAATAAAAAAATTTTAAAAAAATCTTAAAAACAAAAAAAGATAAAATAAAATAAATAAAAAATCTTTTAAAAATTCCCTCAGTATATTTTAAAGTATTGGATGATCCAGTTGGCACGAATTAGTCTATTCCAGTTCCAGAACATCCATTATAGTTGGGAGGCTGGATGACCGTTCTCCTCAGCCTGGTGAAATAGAGACGGTCAGCACCGTTGATTCCTTGTCTGATAATAACCCGATCGGGAGTGGCTTCCTCCCAACAGAGCAATCTTTAGAATTAAAGTCTACAACCTTGAGAGTTACCAGAGCACGGGTTGAAGAAGCATGCAACAAGACCGCTCACTCCCTTCTCTTGCCGACCCCCAATCTGATATCGTTTTTCAGACCCACCCATAGGCCAAGGGGGAGGCTGTGACCTCATTAGTCTTATTTCCCTGCCATGAAAATCCCTAGTAGGGGGCGGTGGGATGGCTAGACGCTCTTCTCCACTTAAGCAAGACACTTCTTTCACTTCTTCCAATCCAGTCCACATGACAATTGGCTGGGGTGGCGGAGGCTGCGGGGCTGGAGTCAAAGCCAGAATTGAAAGGCCAGCACCCATTCCTCCTACCACCCAAGTGTGGGTTTCTGATGACGCAGCTGCATACACCACAACAGGTCTGAAGACCCTGGGGACTTTGACACAGTTGTTCGGGTGGCAGACAGGCTAAGCAAGTCCCGCTGCCCATCACAAGAGGTAACACATGGCGTTCACATGCATGCCCCCCTCCCATGGGGACGCCCAATGCCAGGCACACTCTTCCCCACTCAGAAAAACACAGTGGATCGTCAGGGAATGTTGAGAGATGTTATTATAGGGATAACCCTAAATCCACTCAATTCAGGGATAACGCTAAATCCACTCAAATTTAGTTTTTCAAAGTGAAACGCCAGCACACTTTGGACGGTTGGAAGAAATGACCCAGAACCTCCTCCCAGCCAAAACAGCGTGACTGAGAACCTCTGCTTCACAGCACGAGAAGTTTCCAGCCCAGAGGCTGAGCCTACCTTAGGTTCAAGCAGGAGGGCACAGCTGAGCTGAGAGCAGAGCCCAAAAAACTGTCACTCCCGATTCAGTGTAATGAGCTATCGTTTTTGGATGACACCTCGAGACGGCTGAGAACTCTTTCCCCTTTTTATTCTTAGCAAAGCAAACCACAAGCCCAAAAGCTACCTGGTGACGTAGGGAACCCAAGTTTGAAGGTATCTACGGGGCCCAATGCTCTGCGGTGACTAAGCGCTTCCAGACATCATGCCAGGGACACCACACGACACTTCTCTCTAGGTTCCCTTTTTCTTCTTTTTTTTTTTTTAAAGGACTTTATTTATTTGAGAGAGAGTGAGAGAGAGAGAAAGAGAAAGCACGAAAGGGGGGAGAGTCAGAGGGAGAAGCCGACTCCCCACTGAGCGGGGAGCCCGATGCGGGACTCGATCCCGGGACTCCGGGATCATGACCCGAGCTGAAGGCAGACGCCTAACCATCTGAGCCACCCAGGCGCCCCAAGGTTCCCATTTGTCTGCAGGCTAGGCACCCTTTCAGGTTTTCTCATCATGGCAGAGTCTGGTTTCCATCAAAATGCCCTGACTGCTTGAGAGGATAAGGGCTCGTCTTTCTGTTCCCCCTTTTTTCACACTCACGACGGGTCAGAGAGGATAGGACTCCACCCACCCCAAGCCACACAGCCTTACTCTTAGGCCAGACTGGTCAAAGATGATGAGGGACTTCTAATAACGAACACATCTCGGGTGTACCGATGGGGGGCAAGGCAGACGGAGACAATGACTTGCAGCCCCGCCATGCTAATTTGTTGGCCAGATTCTAGGAGGTAGGAGCTGACACCATAATGATAACTCAGGGGCGGCAGCAGCTGGGAAGTTTTCTAAAAATGGCTTTTATTACCAGGCTTTCCTGAGTTTGGTTATACCCGGGCATTATGTCATTAGGAAAAACTGATGCCTCTCAAAAGAGAGAGAAAAAAAATCTGTTCTCAAAGCAGAGGCTTTCCAAAAGCTATTAGCTGTCTCCTTGAAATCACAACATTGAAGATTTCGCAGCAACAGCATCAACACGTTGTAAAGAAGCATGAGGAGATGTTTGACTCCCCGCCTTGCTCATTACTCATTCTTCTAGTTGGGGGAGGGGGGAGTGGGAGAGGAGAGGAAAGATGGCAAGTTGGGGTGGGTTTTTTTTTTTCATTCATTCACACTCTATAAAGCAAAGCATCACCCTGAAACTGAAAAATAACATTTCTCTAGTCACCAGAAAAATCAGAGGCTATATGTCATTTTTCCCCCAGGGGGTAGAGGGCTTGATGATCTGAGTACATATTATCCTGGAGTCCCAGAAGCCAGCCAACTTTTTCTGCTGTGGTTGTCATGGCATTGTTTTGGTCAGAGAAGAAGACTGTTTGCCTTTCTGGCAGGCCCAGGGGGACTGGCTTAGACCGAAGCCGCATCCAAGAGGAGGGTGGAAGGAGAGGTCCGAATCCCCGGCTCCAGACTCTTCCTGAGGTCAGCCTTTCCCTCCCTCAGTCTCTGGCTATTAATCTCTGCCTCTCTGAAACTTTGAGGCAACCAACACTAAGGGAAAGGAGCTGTTTGGGTTCTGGATTCTTTCTCACAAACACCCGAAATTCAGATGATGGAGAGATGACCTCACTAAAATGGATGGTGATGTTTGACGACTAGTTTGTAAAATAATAATAATAAAAATAGGGGCGCCTGGGTGGCTCAGTCGGTGAAGCGTCTGCCTTCAGCTCAGGTCATGGTCCCAGGGTCCTGGGATCGAGCCCCGCATCGGGCTCCCTGCTCAGTGGGGAGCCTGCTTCTCCTTCTCCCTCTGCCTGCCGTTCCTTCCTACTCGTGCTCTCTCACTCGCTCGCAAAAAATAAATAAATAAAATCTTAAAAAAAAAAGAAAAATAATAAAAAGAAACAGCAAATCGTCAGAAAGTTGAACCCCTGTGCCCCCACTCACGTTCATGGTTCCATTGATCTCTGCCACTGACTCGTCATCTGTAGGGAATTGGTAGATCTGGACCCCATTGCTGACAAGTTCGCTGGTGATTTTGATTTTGAACTTTGTTAGCTCACTCTTCGAAATGGCATCTGATTTGGCGATGATGGGGATGATGTTCACCTGGGGAAGGGAGGAGAAAAGCGGGATCATTGTTGGTAATCTGCAACCGATAGCAGCATGGCAGAGGACTTCCACCAGCTCAACCCAACGGCCCGGGACTGGCCACCTCTGTAGCCAAATCACAATATAATAAATGACAGTGGGTGCCGCTTACTAAGCTCTGGGTACTGGACTAAGTGCTTTACATGGATTAACACAATTAATCCTGACAACACCTCTCTCAGTTTACCAATGAGAAATTAGTGCACAGAGAGGCTAAGTAATTTGTCCAAGGCCACAGAGCAGGTAAGTAGCAGAACTGGGATCCAGATCTAAGTTTAGCCTTCTTCCTAAATCCAGAGTCTTAACCAGCTCAGCTCCAAACTGATGAGCTGTGTGATATCTTCATATTGAGATCACTGCTTGGGTGATTCCAAGCAGAAAAAGGACAGTTGGGAATCTGTGGTTGACAAGGCGGGGAGGCGGCCACTCCTTGTTAACAGTAAATTGTCCCAACCTATCCGGTGCAGGCTCGCCCCGGTGTGTTAGGGACCCAGCCCCACGGGCCATGGCAGGGAGGGGAGGCAGGGCAGAGCTCAGTGAAGGCGCTCACCTGGCCCCCTTTCTGGCAGCAAACTTATGAACCAACCCGGCTGGATGAAGAAGACCCTCGCGGTTACCAGCGTGATCCAAGACTTCATGCAAAAAGGAGTGACGCTACCTGAGTTTCGCGATTACTTTCTGCACAAAGCAAGCAGGTACATATGCCCAATTTCCGACAGCAGGACAAAGGCCTAACGCTACCCCGAAGTTCAATCCCCCTGAACCCTGCGCCTTGAAAGGACTTCAAGGAGAGACAGGGCTTCTGCGGCGGGCAGGTGAAGAATTGCGACACGCACATGCCTGTGAGGCAGGGCACACGTAAGCTCAGGCTCACATGGGGGGCAGAGGCGTTGCTGCCAGCAGGCTCCTGTGGGGCAGCATCCTTAGTGCTTGGGCCCCGGAAGGAGCTCTGCACTTGGAGGCCGAAGTCGGCCTGCTCTACGCTTTGCCTGGGGAGTACCTGTAAAGGTGGCCTCCAGTTTCACGCGCCGGGGCAAAGGAACACTGGACCCTGCAGGTACCTTCCTTGAAGTCTTCGCGGGAGGGGGGAGGGTCAAAGCCTTTGCCAAGGTGGAAGAGTAGACAGAGCTAATTCTCCTTGTCACTTTTCCCTGTGTCCCCATGGACACACGACAAGCATATGCCAAAGGCTGCTTAACTTAACCCAACCCACCCAGCGGGCCACCGCCGCATGGCTCTCTGCTGCCCCATACAGGACATGCAGGGCAGAGCGACATTTCCAGAGCAGCCGGGTA
>NC_058419.1:30096211-30107305 GCF_002201575.2 Neomonachus schauinslandi | reverse complement strand
ATTGCTGCAAAAAAAAAAAATGAAAAAAATTGCTCCTATTTTGATTTGAGCTGAGTGTCAGGTTTTTTGTTTTTTGTTTTTTTGTCACGGAGAGCCTACTAAATAATGCATATAAATTAGAATTTCATAAAATAAAATACCTTGGAGTCAGAGAGCCAGGTCCAAATCCCAGACCCCTTACAAGCTGTCTGACCTGGAGCAAGCTCTTTGACTCTCTGTACCTCAGTTTTCTCATGAGGGAGTGGGAATAATAGCATCCACCACACTAGATTCTTGGAAGGATGAAATAAAATAATGCCTATAAAGTACTCATCCCAGTGCTAGGCACATAGGAAATGTTAGGGGGAAATGTATTAGGCTTTTTAAGGAATCCTGCATCAATTTTTTTGTACAGAAAATACTCCTTTCACAGGAAGAATCCTTGTCTGATTTCTATCTGGTGTGGGACTTACATTTTTCAGTTCCTTTTAGAGCAGGACACGACTGATTCCCACAGCCATCTTTCTCAGGAATGGAGGCCACAGAACGTGGTGCCAGGGATCTGAGTTTGAATCTAGACTCTGCCAGACACTAGCTACATGACAACACGCAAGTCCCTTACCCTCTTAGGGCCTCGGTGTCCACTTCCTTAAGTGGGGGATAATGATGCTGTTTGCCTTATCGGGTTGTGAGAATTCAAGGAGATACTCCAGAGGGTGCTTGCATAATAGTGGCATATAACGAGGATTTAACAAATGTTAGCTGCTGTGTCTAAAATTATTATTGATAATAAAAATAATAACTTTCCAAGTCAGGTTTGCATGTTCGATTCTCGAACAGGCCAGTTAATCCTGGGGCAAAGAAAAAACGCCCTCCCAATGCCAACGCCTGAGCCCCTAGGCCCGGACTGCCATCTTGCTTGCAGCCACCCTTAACCCCCGGAGGGATCAGGGCAGAAAGACGGCTCAGGGTAGACCCACGCCCAGCACTGGGAAAACAGATCACAAAGCATACAACGCAGGTGCTGGATCAATAACACCATCTCTCTGGAGGGACAGGGAATGAAGGAGAGGATGAGGAGGCCACAGAGCGTCTCCTGGAATTTGGCACCTGCCTGGCCTGAGAGACCAGTAAGGGTGATTCCGGTGTGCCCTGCCTCCCGCCCGCCCTCATGCCTGCCTCTGTACCTTACTGTCCAGCTTCTTCATCGTCACGAGGTCCAGAGACTTCAGGGAATGGCCCGTGGGGGCGATGAAGTACAAGCAGGCGTGGATTCGGGAGTCGTGGTAGGTGTGCAGGACCCTGCGGATCTTCAGCTCTTCCTGCAGGTAGGCCTCGAACTGGGCATCAATGAACTCCACGATGGGCTTGTAGCTGGGGAGGGGTCGGGGGAGAGCAGGGACATGGCCCGACCGCTTCCAAACCCGGGCTTTCGGTACAGTCCCTTCTCGAAGTTTGAAATGCCCTGGGTCATCTGACTCTTCCCGTCCAGCTGCATTCCCTCCATCTCCCTTCGATGGGCCGGCCACCAACTTGGTCGGCGCGGGAGCTGAACTTCTGCCTCTGGGCGTACCTTTGCTCTGGAGTGCCCGCATCTCTCTTCTCATCCCACTCCTGCCCTCCCACACCTCAGGGCCATGGACTGTCCACCTCGTCTTCCACACAGCCTTCCCCTGTTCTGCCAGAAATCCCTTCTGTGACCCCGGAGCATAAACAAAAGTAATTATGCTATGGGATCGCTTACTCTCCCTTCACAAGGATTACCGTTCCCTCAAACAGACTGCGTCCCTCTGAGGGGCAGGGGCCACGAAGGGCTCTTCTGTCTCCCACATGGGGCCCCGATGCAGTGTGGAGACCACTGGCAATGTCTGTGGGTGGGCTGATTGTGCTCCGGGCGGGCTCCGCATCTGTGCTCCCTGCGTCTCCCCCCCTGCCCCACCGTGCCTAGTGTGGGAGCTGGGTACCCGGTGGTGGTGGCCGGGACCTGTCCTTGACCCACTGCGGGGGAATCTCGTCACGATGCTCTGGGTTCTGCTCAGTCTTGCTGGGTCTCCGGCACTGCCCACATGGCTCTCCTAAGGTCCATATTTTTCTGGTTCTCATTTCCTCCAAGAGTGTGACTTTAAAATCTAAGCATGTGGACAACATTTGGTAAAGATTGCCCCCCCACACACACACGTACACACACACACACACCCAGCTCACTGAGTCTCCACACAAAGTCCCCTTCACCACCCCAAGTCTTGCCAGGGCGTCTTAAACCAGAGCCAGTCTTCTGCTCCTCCCCGTCCCGGGAAGCTTCTCTCTTCTCTCCTGGGCCTTTCCTGCCACCCCTGCAGCCTCCTTCTGCTCTAACTAGGTCGGCGTGGCTTCAGCCCTGCCTCTGCTCTCATCCCCCCATCTGTCTGCCGCCTCGCCATCCAAGGCTTCCTCCCTTGAAGCCAGAAGAGGTTTGTAACCCAAGCAGTGAGCTTGTAGCTACAGCATCGCCAGCTAGAAACAAGACCGAAGGGAGCGGGGACTGGGCCAGGGCTCCTCACCTGCAGCAGCCCTCAACCTGAGCCTTTCCGAAAGATCCCCCTGGTAGAGAAGGGAAAATAGCTTTAAAAAAAAAAAAAAAAAAGAATCGACAAATCCTAGATTCTGAGCGCTACATACAGACAAGAGATCCAGGTGCAAGTTATCTCTAGAGCCCCAGAGAAAATTCTAAATATAAAATCCTTTTTTTTTTTTCTTCCTTTGATCCCTCTGAGCCAAACATCATTCTGAAGGGTAACAGCATCCAAGAATCTCTTGGTTGCAGAGATCCTTAGAAGGTTCCTGAAGAATTAGGAGCAAGCGTGGGGGATGAGTCCCTTTGACTCCTCTAATTAATTTTTGGATGATTGGCTCATTTGAATTATCGAATCATGGCACTGCTTCTTTTTTTTTTTCTTTCTCCATTACATAACTTTTTTTTGTTACTTCATTTTTTTGTTCTGTAAAAGGAACCAAAGGAGAAAAGAGTGCTTTTTGAGTTTTTTCTCACCCTCCCTCCCCCTCATCTCTGGTGATACCCTGGGCCTATCTTTCTGCAGCTGCCTCAGGCCCTTAGGGGGTCCCTGGATCAGACCAGCCAAACCAGCCAATCAACCAACAGCATTTGGTCTAGACTAATCATAATGGGTGATTCATCTTTGTCTTACTCATCTGTGTATCCTCAGTGTCCAGCGTGGTTATCTGGAATCTAGTAAGGATTCCACCCCACTCTGTTGTGCTCACTGGCCCCCAGTCCATGATAAACCGAATCCCTTATTCACACAGGCAGTCTCTGCAAAAACGTTTCTTTCTCCCAGGTCATACCTGACTCCCCTTCAAAGATGGAGCTTCCCTCAGATACCTTCTCAGCTGGAAATTTCTACATCTCTCACACCCAAGTTCCATGGAGGGGTGGAGAAGGCAGCTCTCTTCTCGCTCATTATTCCCTGGCCTCCTACAATCTCTTCCATCTGCTACAAAAACCCAGCTCTAAGGCGCACCTGGGGGGGCTCAGTCGGTTGAGCGTCTGACCCTTGGTTTTGGCTCAGGTCATGACCTCGGGGTCGTGAGCTCGAGACCCGCGACAGGCTCCGCACTCAGCAGGGAGTCTGCTTGAGATTCTCTCCCTCTGCTCCCCCTGCTCATGTGCACGCGTGCAACCGCGCGATCTTCCCTCCCCTCTCTCTCTAAAATAAATAGTCTTTTAAAAAAACCCAGTCCCAACATAATCCACCCCTCCTCATCACTACTGTTTGTCTTTCACATTTTAGGGCAGGTGCTCTTTTTTTTTTTTTTTTAAAGATTTATTTATTTATTTGTCAGAGAGAGAGAGAGCGAGAGAGCGAGAGCGTAAGCAGGAGGAGCGGCAGGCAGAGGGAGAAGCAAGGTCCCTGCTGAGCAGGGAGCCAAACGTAGGACTCCTGGGATCATGACCCGAGCTGAAGGCAGACGCTTAACTGACTGAGCCACCCAGGCGCCCCTGGGGCAGGTGCTCTTAACCTGGGGTCCACAGACTTCCAAGGATTCACAGGATCCATGAACTTGGATAGGAAAACACCACCTCGTTTTCACTGAGCTCTCACTGAAGCTTAGCAGTTTCTTCAGGTACAAATGTAGGTAACAATCTACAGTAATTTTAGCAGTACCTGTGATTTCACAGTCAATAGGAATCACTGATATTTCTGCTTCCTATTACAGTTGTTGCAAATATCTCAAAATAGCATTTATACTTACATACCTTCTAAATTATGATAGTTATTAGAGCTGCATATAGATATTACCTCAGGAACTAATAAAGAAGGACATAGATCACTAAATCACAATTTGAAAATATTTTGAGAACTGTATTTTTAGTATAATGGGCATATTTTAGGCATTTAAAACCATTATTTGAAGTATGAGTCCATAGGCCTCACTGGATTGCTAAGGAGGCCAAAGGCACAAAACAGTTCCTGGTGTGGGGTGCCTGAGTGGCTCAGTCAGTTAAGCGTCTGCCTTCGGCTCAGGTCATGATCTCAGGGTCCTGGGATCGAGCCCCACATCGGGCTCCCTGTTCAGCGGGGCGTCTGCTTCTCCCTCTCCCTTTGCCCCTCCCCCTGCTCATGCTCTCTCTCAAATAAATAAAAATCTTTTATTAGAAAATTATTTAAAAAACAATTCCTGGTCTGGACACTACTTCTTACTCCTTCCGATAATGGGGATAAAAAGTGACTGTGAAGGCTTCCCAACAATGTGACCTTTAAGCTGCATAAGACAGCCATGGGAGAATCTAGGAGAAGAGCATTCCAGTGGAATAACAAAGGTAATGGTCCAGAGGCAGAAGCGAGCTTGAGGAGATCTGCAATAGGAAGAAGGCAAGGGAGCTGGGAGCTAGTGCAGGAAGGGAGAATTATTCACAATTGCCAAAAGGTGAAAACAACCTGGGGCGCCTGGGTGGCTCAGTCGGTTAAGCGTCTGCCTTCGGCTCAGGTCATGATCCCAGGGTCCTGGGATCGAGCCCCGCATCGGGCTCCCTGCTCCGCGGGAAGCCTGCTTCTCCCTCTCCCACTCCCCCTGCTTGTGTTCCCTCTCTAGCTGTGTATCTCTCTGTCAAATAAATAAATAAAATCTTTAAAAAAAAAAAAAAAAGGTGAAAACAACCTAGTGGCCATCAACTGATGACTGGCTAAACAAAATGTGGGCAATCCAGACAATGGAATATTACTCAGGCTCTAAAAGGAAGACAATTCTGGTGCATGCTGCCCTGGGGATGAACCTTGAAAACACCGTTCAAGTGAAAGAAACCAGACACAAAAGGATAAATACTGTATGATTCCACTTACAGGAGGTGCCTAGAATAGAGTCATAAAGAAAGAAAATAGAATAGTGGTTACTGGGGAAAGAGGGGAGAAGGGGATGGGGAGTTAGTGTTCAGTGTTTCCTTTTGGGGAAATGAGAATGTTTGGAACGAGGCAGAGGTGATGGTTGCACCACATTGTGAATGTATTAAATGCCACTGAATTGTTCACTTTAAAATAGTTCATTTTATGTTGCGTGAATTTCACCTTATTAAAAATAAGAACAGGGGCGCCTGGGTGGCTCAGTCGGTTAAGCATCTGACTCTTGATCTCAGGGTCGTGAGTTCAAGCCCCACACTGGGCTCCATGCTGGGCGTGGAGTCTACTTAAAAAAGGGGGTGGACCAAGAACAGTAAGAGATGAAGCAAGCGAGGTAGCAGGGGACAGATCACATCGGGTCTGTGGGCAGGATAGAGTAAGGGGTTTTTACTGTGAATGAGGTCTTCTGTTCCATTATGTTTTCTAGTTAGTTATTGTCAGTTGATAAGAAGTCCATGGTTTTCTTCATGTCTCTTTTGAAACTGGCTACCTAGGGATGCCTGGGTGGCTCAGTCGGTTAAGCGTCTGCCTTCAGCTCAGGTCATGATCCCAGGGTCCTGGGATGGAGTCCTGCATCGGGCTCCCTGCTCGGCAGGGAGTCTGCTTCTCCCTCTCTCTCTGTGCGAGGTCTCTCTCTCTCAGATAAATAAATAAATAAATCTTAAAAAAAAGAAACTGGTTACCTAACTGAACTGGTATTCATTAGAAGTGTTTTCCAGATGATTGATTACCTTGGGTTTCTTAAACAGTCATATTACAGAAAACTAATGATTTTACCTCTCAGCGAGCACTTTTCAATTGCCATCTCTCTGGACACTGACGACCAGTCCCTTCTTGAAATACTGCCCTCTGGCTTCACTGCCTTGAGAACTCTTCTTTCTCACTCGCCTTAAATCTTGGCCTGTCTCAAAGGTTCCATCCCGGACCATCTTTTGCCCTCATTCTACTAACATCGCACACACATTATCCCTGGGTGGTCTCGCTCATTCCCACGGCTGCAGTGGTCACCGTCCCCCAATCACGCTTGCTAGACGCCCGCAGGTCATCCCAGTCTCCTCCCTCTCCCACGTGCTGTCCTCGGTGTAGCCCCACCTTCAGAGCCCCGCCCCTCCCCCGCTGGAAACTCACAAGGCCCGGTCACAGACACTGTGCTTGAGCACAACCATCTTGGCCAGCAAAACCAAGGGGGCACAAGGTCAGCTCTACAGGAACAAAGCCAAACGTGCGGGCTTGTTGGAAATGCAGAGACCCCAGTCCCCAGCCCAGACCTACAGGATCGGAGTCTGCGTCTTCTCAAGAGCCTCAGTGGCTTGTATGCCACTTCTAGACCATTCCATCGTCTTCTGGTGGCGCCTGACCCACGCAGTCTCTCTCCCCGTTCTGGGTGACAGCAGTCAGCAGTGTGCTCGTAGACAACCCATCAACCTGCAACCTCTTTATTGCCTGATTGTCTAAACTCCACAATCTTCGGGCTCCCTCTACTGCAGCCCCCAACACACCTTACCATTGGCCCGATCAGCTTCCCCCAAGACATCCTCTCTCTAACTCCCCGCGCTCTGGCCACAACCTCTCATCTTTCCAACCCTCTTATACCTTGGATCCTCCCAAACCTGATCTTTCACCTCACGGAATCCTCGGGTACCTTGACCTCTCTACTGTCTCATAGGCGATCAGCCCCTCCCTGGCCTCATCTCCTTCTCGGCCCCGGCTGAACCCCGTAACTGATTACCCAAACCACTCTTTTGTCAACACCTTCATCTCCACTACGCCCCTGCCTTCCACCCTCTGGCCCAGCAAAGTGCTGCGCGGAATACATTTCAGGATCTGCCCTCGGCTGCCACACCGCTGCTGTTGAAGTTAGCCAGAGGCCATCACAAAAGTCTTGGCACTCAAAGCCATGGCCTCCAACCTCAGATAGGGCAACAGGACAATCCCTTTACTTGACCTTGATTGGCTGCCTTCCCACTGCCTTTGTTGACCATTCCAAACTGGCACTCATTTCCTCAAGCTCCAAAACTTCACTCTCGAGAGATGGTCTTACCTCCAACATTACCAAAAAACTGGGGCCACCAGCCTCACACCAGCTCAACTTCCTGCCTCAGTCTCTCCCTTCTAGAACTGAATCAGCCCTTCCCCACCACCCTCTAGTCTCATCGTGTGCAAGGCCCATCACCCTCCACGCACTCGCTCTCATCCCTTCCAGGCTCTTTGAGAATCTTGCTTCATCTATCAGCTCCTCACCCCCTACTGACTCCTCCTCAACCTATAAACATGCTGAAGTTTTCCCTCATCTCAAAAGAAAGATCTTTCCTCAACTCAATCCCCCTTAACCACACATTCTCCCCAACTACTGCCTTATGTCTTTTCTTCCCTTAGGAATAGAGTTTGTCTTCTGCACCTACCACAGGGCCTGGCATATAAGAGAAATTCAATAAATATTTAATGGATAAATGGAGATTTTTTGGAAAGAATAATCTACTCATTCATTCATTCCTTCTCATTCACTCCTCAACACATCGTAGACTGTTTTCTACCCTCATCGACATCCTCGTTAACACATTCAATGGATGCATTTGGTCTTGAAAGATAAAACCTTAGAGGTATTTTTTTAAATGTATTTTTTTTAAGGTTTTATTTATTCATTTGAGACAAAGAGATACAGAGAGAGAGAGAGAGCATGAGCAGGGGGAGAGGCAGAGGCAGAGGCAGAGGGAGAAGCAGGCTCCCCGCTGAGCCAGGAGCCCGATGCGGGGCTCGATCCCAGGACCCTGGGATCATGACCTGGGCCAAAGGCAGACGCTTAACCATCTGAGCCACCCTGGTGCCCCCAGATGTATTTTTTTAAATTTTCTTTTTCCCATCAATGCGTATTTCATTCACTCGACAAATAGGTACTGAATACCCACAGTACGCCGGTTCGCTAACCTGTGCGCATCCTACAAGATTTCAAGACTTAGCCCAGCCATTCCTGACCACCTCCTTTCCACCTTATACTCCCACTGGGCTCTGCTGATTGCTACGCTTTTCCCCACAGTTCCCTCCATGTGTCCCTCACTACACTATGTAGTATTTGTATGCTACGTATTAGTCCTTTCCACTAAACTACAACTTCCTTATTTCTTAGTATCCCTGGCACCTCACACAGCTGACATTTAGTATAATGTTATCAACTGAACTAGATCCCCCATATCAATTTGGTTACTAGGTGTTGTGGATTCTTTCTCTTATACCTGCCTCCTCCTCTCTGTCCTCGAAGCTTCTGTTCCTGTTCAAGCCCTCATCCTCTCTCTCAGCCTCAAAAACATCACCCCTGGGGGCGGCCTGGCTGGCACAGTCGGAAGAGCATGCGACTCTTGATCTCGGGGTCATGAGTTCGAGCCCCACGTTGCGGGTCAAGATTACTACAAAAAATAAATAAACTTAAAAAAAAAAAAAAGTCGCTCCTGACCTCTTTGCCTCCCTCTACACACTGCCTTATCTCTTTTTCCCAGTTCAGGAAAGCTTTTTAAATGAGCGGTCTACACCCACTTTATCTGCTTCCTTTTTTAAGACTTCATTCTTTTTTAAAACTTATTCTTAATTGCGTGACCAATACGTATACCTGTGCTCCCCTCCTCAGAGGTAACTACTATTTTCAGTTTGTCGGTTCACCTTGCAGATCTTTTTCTATGCATTTATATGCGGGGGCTGTTTGGTGTTTCATTGGGAAGGGTGGATTTATACAAATGGCATCGTGATCTGTGTATCATTCTGCAACCTCTCTTTTCACTTAATAACACACCCACGTGAGCGTACACAGATCTATTGCATTCTTTTAAACTGCCAAATGTATTCCATGGTACAGTTGTACCATAGCTCATTCAGTTGCTCTATTGGTGGAAATTTCAGCTGTTTAAATTTTTTTTTATTCCCTATCCAATGCTGCAGTGAACACCTTTTCTGTATGTTTTTCATGAACATGTGCAATTGTTTCTCTCGACTGTATTCTTTTTTTTAAATTTATTTATTAGAGAGAGAGAGAGTGAGAGAGAGAGTGAGAGAGGGGGTAGGGTTAGAGGGAGAAGCAGACTCCCCGCCGAGCAGGGAGCCCGATGTGGGACTCGATCCCGGGACTCCGGGATCATGACCTGAGCCGAAGGCAGTCGCTTAACCAACTGAGCCACCCAAGGCTCCCTCGACTGTATTCTTAAAAGTGGAACTGCTGGATCATAGGGAATTCACATTTAAGATTTTAATAGGTCCCACCAAATCTGCCCTCTAAAACATCTGTATCCATCTACATTCCCAGCAACATGAATGAAATTTGCTGGTGTTAGCGGCCATTGTATTTTTATCTCTTATTTTTGCAAATCTGATGGATAAAAAATATTTCATTGTTTCATTTTGCACTTCCCTAATCAGTGGTGACATGGGTTGAGCATCAGTTTGTATGTTAGTTGGCAATTTCTAATTCCCCTTCTGTCAATTACCTGTTTATTTCTCGTAGAACTGTAGAAGCTCTTTTTACACTTTAGAAAAAGCCTTTGTGATACACGTTGCAAATTTCCTCTATTTGTAGTTTGTCTTTACTTTTGTTTATAGCATCTTTCAGTATGCATAGGGTTTTTTTTTTTTATTTTAATACGTTTAAATCTGTCGGTCTTTTCTTATATGGCTTTGGGATTTTGTATCACAATTACAAAAACCTTCTCTACTCCTAAAGCTATAAAAACATTCTCCTATATTTTCTCCTCATATTTTTAGAATTTGTTTTTAATCCATCTGGAATCTATTTTTGTGACTAGTGTTTGTGTGGGATGGTCTCATTTTATTTTTTCCTGATGGATGGCCTATTTTCCCAGCACATTTTCTTGAATAGCCCATTCTTTCCCCGCTGACTTACATTATGCCAAATTCCTGTGTAAACATGAATTTGATCTTGGTCTCACTTTTCTGTCCTATTGCTCTTTTTGTTATTCGGATGCCTTTACTTACTTATCTTCCATTCACTCATGGCAATTTAGCTTCCACCCACAACTTCCCCAGAATTATTATTCCTTAGTGTATTAATGACCTTCATGGTGCCAAACCCAATGGATATTTTTCAGTTCCATTTATTATTCCCTCCCATTATGCTACATGGTACAACTCTCCCTCGATTCTTCTACCAATAAAAGTCATGATCATAACAATATCTTCTGTTTGTTAGTTACTCTGTGCCAGGCACTGTTTTTTCTTAAGAATTTATTTATTTATTTGAGAGAGAGAGACAGCATGAGTGGGAGGAGGATCAGAGGGAGAGGGAGAAGCAGGCTCCCCGCTGAGCAAGGAGACCAAGGCGAGGCTCGATCCCAGGACCCTGAGATCATGACCTGAGCAGAAGGCAGACGCTTAACCGACTGAGCCACCCAGGCGCCCCTGTGCCCGGCACTGTTGAAGCATTTCATATGCCAGACACGTCAAGGATGCCTCACCACAACCCTCTACAGTAGATATTAGTATCATCGTCATCCCCACTTTACAGGTGAGAAAACTGAGCCATAGAGAATTTAAGTGTCTTATAGTGTAAGCTCTGAGAGTTCGTTTTTCTTTTTTGCCATGCAAGTGCCTGATTTAAGTTTTATTGCTGAGGCATCCACTTCAAAGACAACTGACTATCTGGAATAAACACACTGCCAGCCACCTAAAGGTGAAGAGTCAGCCCTCCCTTCGCTCCCCCCCCCCCCCCCCCCCCCCCCCCCCC
>NC_058419.1:30085544-30096111 GCF_002201575.2 Neomonachus schauinslandi | reverse complement strand
CCCCCCCCCCCCCCCCCCCCGGCACGGGGCTCCTTTGTTTCAGAAATCTTGGTTGATTTCCATAAGTAACCCTTTGGGCCACTTGTTTTTTCTCTTCCACTGCTTTAAATTCTCGCTCTTATGTTTTCAATTCACCCATCTAGGGGCGCCTGGGTGGCTCAGTAGGTCGGGCATCTGCCTTTGGCTCAGATCATGATCCCAGGGTCTTGAGATCGAGCCCCACGTCCAGCTCCCTGCTCAGTGGGGAGCCCGCTCCTCCCTCTTCCTCTACCCCCACCCCTCCCCCGGCTTGTGCTCGCTCTCTCACTCACTCTCTCAAGTGAATAAATAAAATCCAAACAATAAAGTCACCCATCTAGAGCAAGCCCACCAAATCCTAGACCTAAACCCTCCATCTCAATAAAAGCAGAACACCAGACCCACACCCGCGTTCTCTTTCTCTCGCCCGAGACCTCACTGTGTGGTCCCAGCTGTGCCATGTGTTTCCCAGGACCTGTGAATAATAAACCTTTCGGGTCTCCAAGTTCCCTGATGGTTATTGCTGACAGCGTCTTGCAATCATAAGAACCACAGGGGCCGGACCAGCCAGAACATTAGTTATCAATAGGCTGACAGAGGCACAAAACACTTGTCCAGCATCACCGGGCTAATCAGTGACAAGATGGGACTGGAACCCAGGTCGGTCTGAGACCAAAGCCTAAGTTCTAGCCTGTCCTCGGTCTCCCTCCTGAGTTCCTTTTGCTCCTGCATCTTTTTTTTTTTTTTAAGATTGTATCCATGTATTTGACAGACAGACAGAGGTCACAAGCAGGGGGAGGGGCAAAGGGAGAGGGAGAAGCAGGCTTCCCGCGGAGCAGGGAGCCCGATGTGGGACTCGATCCCAGGACCCTGGGATCATGACCTGAGCCGAAGGCAGACGTTTAACCCACTGAGCCACCCAGGCGCCCCGTGCTCCTGCATCTTTTAAATAGTGGCTTTCCCCAGGGTATGGCCTTAATCACTGTTTTTCTTAGAAGACCACGCACCGTGGGTAAAGGATCACATTCTCGTGCTCTGCTTCAATACGGCTGCACTGACATATCCATGCCCGAATGAGCCCATCAGTATGGAGAAAACACTGCTTTTTATTATGAATCCCTGGAGCTTGCTCTACCCCTGCTCTCCAGCCCAGTTTCTGAGAGGCTCTTCATTTCTACTTATTTGAGTTTGTATTATTTGATTTTGCATTAGTATGCATCATGTTTATAATCAGGAAAAACAATAAGGATATTACTAATGTAATGGAAGTAGATTAGCCTCTAAGGGGCCGTATCAGCTCAGTCCTCCCAAACCATCATTACCAAAGCGGTTTCCAATATCAGATATGTTAAATGTATGTTGCCGAGAATTGTGAGAAATTTAATTGAAAAGATCCTGAGCCGTCTGTGGCTGAGATGACCCCAAATATCCATCCCCTTTCCCCAGGGTCCAATTTATTCTCAAGCAAACAAAATTAGCATAATAAGCAAAGCTATAAAAAGCAGAGGTGTCCGTCTAGGATGTCAAACGAAAAACAAAATTCAGTTCAATTATTAAGAAGCTGAATATATGCATTCATTATCAGGAAATGGGTATGGCTGTTGGAACTTCAAGGGAGAAATAGGAGAACTGGGGATCCAGCTCAGCTAAGAAGCAGGAGAATCCTAAAAGGATGAGCAGACACTCCTCAAAATGATGAATGGCCTTTTCTGAGATGGGCATTGTGATAACCACGTGACGTCTAGTTAAGTGCAGATGGTGCCTGGCCCCCTCCCTGACCCCGGCCCTCAACACATCCCCCGTGTCTGAGCCGCCCCACCCCTCACTCACACTCCATTCTCAACTCTCCCCACCCTGCTGCAGTCTCTCCTCCTACCTCTCTGCATATTCCTGCTCAGTCTCTTTCCAGAATGTGTCATTTGCTCCATCTGCTGACTTAACATCCTAAGGCTTTTGTCTGTAGCCCAGTGTTCACCACGCTCCACGCTGAACCCTGGGTGGTCTTACACGTGTCTGCGGTTGGAACATAGCCCCTGTACCTTGACAATCCAAATCGGTATTTCCAGTGCTGACCTTCTGCCGACCTCTAACCCCTGTATATTCAGCTGCCTACCACAGAAGGTCATCAGGGGTCTCAGTAGTCCACGGAGAGCGCAACCTCAACAGGTCTAAAACACAGCTGATTCTTTTCACACGTGGTTCTCTTATATTAATTCTCCAGAAATCTGGACCTCATTCTAGATTCTTCTTTTGCCTTCACAACCTCACACCAAGTCTCTGCCGAGTCCTGTTGATTCTACCTACTCGATATTTACCAAACCTGCCCTCCTTTTTCCTATCTCAGCACCTGTGTCACCTCTGGCCTCGATCTAATTGGTCCAAGAGTCTCCTAATTGGTCTTCCTGCTCTCCCTACCCTTCCAAACAACCTACTTCAAGGCCAATCAGACTATCTTCTTTTTTTTAAGATTTTATTTATTTATTTGCAAGAGAGAGCACAAGCAGGGGGAGGGGCAGAGGGAGAGGGAGAAGCAGACTCCTGGCTGAGCAGGGAGCCTGACATGGGGCTTGATCCCAGGACCCTGAGATCATGACCTGAGCCGAAGGCAGATGCTTCACCAACTGAGCCACCCAGGCGCCCTGAGACTATCTCATAAAACCTACTTCATAAAACCTCTCAATGGCTCCATGTCTGCACATTCTCCCCACATGGAACAGACTGTTCTCCCCCTCATGTGCTCATTGTTACTTGTCCTTTACCTCTTCGCACCCTGTCCTTCCCACAGCATATCACACTCGATGGAACTTATTTGCTCAAAACCGGTCTCCCCTGTGAGTGCCTCAAGGGCAGAGACAAAGTCATTCCTTTCTAGATTGTCAGGGCACGGCAGCGCCTGGCACAAGGTAGGAAGGAGCTCAAGACATGCCTGCCACATGGACTGGAGACCTCACCCCATGTATATTGGAAAGACACCTTTCCTTTGGCAGAGCGCGTGGAGTAGACTGGTTGGTGGAAACAGGGACCCTGGGTGGAGGCGCCACTTGTGAGGGGTCTGCGCCCTGCACACGCCATTTTGGGAGGAGGTCCAGGCAGGACCCCGTGGTGAGCTCCTCCCCGTGGCCTCCCACCAGCCTCCACACCCCATCCCCTTCCTTACCTGTCTTCCTTGTTGATCTGGTCCCCAAAGCCCACCGTGCTAACAATGGTGAGCTTCAGCCCCACGTTGCTCTCTTGGAGGTCATAGGTATTGGACCGGAGCTGGACACCCGGCTGTGTGTGGGTGGCCGGCTCCCCCTCAAACTTGGTGTTGAACAGGGTGTCCATGAGGGTAGACTTGCCCAAACCGGTCTCTCCTGCAAAGCAAAAGGACAAATTACGGAACGTTCACACAACAGCCGTGCAGACCCCACATCATGTTTTGGACGTATATTCATCGACGTGGGGGCACGTACACAGTAAGACACTAAATGAAGAGCGAATAAAACTAGATAGACTGTTCGCTCTCAGTTAAGTGAAAGAGACGGACAGGAACTGCTTCAACATATCAGCAGCAGCATCTCAGGATAGTGGAACTGGGGTAATTTTCCTTTTAGTCTTCCTATTTTTGTGTCATTTGAAGGTTGAGGATGCATGGCTTTTATCGTCAGAAAAAGAAACTCTATTGCAAGCAGTGATGGAGAGACAGCAGTTATGCCTGGAAAAGTCCAGAAGGACATACAATATACTCTTACCAAGAGGGCTATCACTACGTGGTGGGGGTGATGTGTGGTTTTCGTTTCTCTCTTCACGCTTCTGTGTATCTTCCAAGTTTTCTAGGTGGAACATGCATAGCTTTTTTTTTTTTTTTTAAGATTTTATTTATTTATTTGACAGAGAGAGACACAGCGAGAGAGGGAACACAAGCAGGGGGAGTGGGAGAGGGAGAAGCAGGCTTCCCACTGAGCAGGGAGCCCGATGCGGGGCTCGATCCCAGGACCCTGGGACCATGACCTGAGCCGAAGGCAGACATCCAACGACTGAGCCACCCCGGCGCCCCATGCACAGCTTTTGTAATAAAAATCAAAGGGCTGTTTTCGATTTTAAAAGAAAGGGACAGTGGTCCCTCGTCGAATAAATATCCTCTCCTTTTCATCGCCACCTCACCTCCCTGCCAGGCCCAGACTGCGCTCTGCACATGCCCGGATGTGTATCCCAGTAGGGAGGCCATTTTTAGCTAATGGGGAGGGAAGTTAGCAGGCCACAAATTCTTCTTCTCCTTATATTTCAAACAAACCAGTCATTTGTTTGTTTAACTAACAGGCTGCGGGATACTAATAAATTAAACCATTGGAATTCCAAGTCTTGACTTTCACACCAAGGAAAGGAGTGGGGAAAGCCTGTGGAGACCAGTGAAGGTTTTTTGGAGGTCATTCCTGGGAGACCCGAGGGAGGTCAAGCCACTGCCAGGAGCCAAGGGGTCTTGAGGAAAAGAAGACATTGGAGGAGAGTTGGTGGCCTGGGAGTTGGGCAGGAATGTGCCAGGAGGCCCCAAGCTGGGCGGGGCACTACAGGGGCTTGTCACCTGCAGGGATCCAGACCATATTTGGTCTTCTCCCCCCCCCCCCCCCCCGCGATTTAGGAATGCCAGCAATAAAGGATTCAGTAGCTAATCACCCCGGATTGCCTTTTGAATACCTAGACCACCCTGCTATTCTGCTTTCCAGGGCTAGGGTTAGAGCCACTCGTGTAAATGCAAATGGCCCCGCGCCCCCTTCCACCTTCTGGGTGTGTCTAGCTTTGCATCTTGCATGCCTTTTATCCTGAATAACGAGCGATGAATACAGGAGGTGCTTTTTCAAATCTCTGTCTCCGATGAGAGCTGTGTGTGTGTGTAGAGATTGATGAGAGAGAGAACAAGAAGAACATTCAACTCAGCCTGGCTCCCCAGCCCCCCCAGCCCAGCTTCGTAGCCAGGTCTGACTGACGTGGTGGATTGCCAGGGTGCAGGGAAATGGTCCCTCACACAGATCATGTTTCCAGCCAAGGTCTGCTATACCTATTAGAGCAAAGATTCTCCCAGAAGAGGCCCCCTTTTTTCCCCCTCCCTAAAGGAACAGGGAGTATTTGGGTCTCAAGAAAAATTTGGTGAGGTGGGGCCTTTGCAATGGGAGGTGACAGACTTGGCCAAGCAATGGAATGTATCACCCCGCCCTCCCCGCCCAAAGTGGGGGTGCAGCTCAATTGTGCAGGGGACCAGCTCCTCTGAGGTGGGAACACAGGGGTGGCTCCTTCACCCCTAATTCACCTTCCCTCTGGGCGCAGAGGTTTCAGCTCCATTTGAGCTCATGTTTGTGTGTGCCTGATGAACTTTCCATGTACGTCCCCCCCACCCCCTTCTGCTCCGTGAGCTCTTGGCTGAATGCCCTGCAGCTCCTAGAGGGCTGGGCCCTGTCTCCCCAGCACCCAGAGCTGGCTCCCTGGTCCCTGAGCCTAAGGATCATCAGAGAGCAGGGGATGGGGCATCCTCCCGTACTCCCCAGAGGGCCTAGCCCAGGCGGGCACGGAGGCCTCGGGCGCAGGCTACAGTGTTTGCTCAGCCGGAGGGATGGAGGCCGGCCAGGCAGGGCAGGGCAGGGCAGCAGGGGGAACGGCAGGGCAAATGACCACGCAAAAGCCTGCCAACACAAAAGGGCTGTGGAAATTAGACGCCCAATGATGAGAGGAAGAAAAGAACCCGCGGGTGTCCAGGGAATTGTGATAAATGCAACCCAAGGAGAGGACGGAGACTCAAGCGAGCTGGTCCCATGGCCATGGGAGGGCTCCCGGTCCGCTGTGCCATCAGTGTGGAGCCTGTGGGGTGCAGGGGTCCCTCTCCATGGTTGGCACGGACCCAGCCTGAGCCTAGCATGCCGTCCTCTCCCGCGCTGGCCGGGGGCCCAGCATCGAGGAGGATCAGGTCGGCAGACGCCACACCCCTGCAGGAAGGTGGGGACTTGGCAGATGCCGCAGGAAACCTGGGGAGTCCCCAGGGGTCAATTTCGCTCTCCTCCTCCCTCCTCGGACAGACAGCAGGATTTCTTAACCCTTTTAAGGTCTTCACCACCCGGCCCAGAAGATTCCATCTCGCTTTGCTTAATGGAGATAGGATGTTGGAAACACCCAGGGTTTTTAAAAAGAATTTCCATTTAAAACGTGTAATGTGGGGCGCCTGGGTGGCTCAGTCGTTAAGCCTCTGCCTTCGGCTCAGGTCATGATCCCAGGGTCCTGGGATCGAGCCCCGCATCGGGTTCCCTGCTCGGCGGGAAGCCTGCTTCTCCCTCTTCCATTCCCCCCTGCTTGTGTTCCCTCTCTCGCTGTCTCTCTCTCTCTGTCAAAATAAATAAATAAAATCTTTAAAAAAAATAAAACGTGTAATGTGAAACACGCGTTTTCAAACTACACTCCCTAGGATAATCCACTGTTGACCTCTCTACTCAGCCTTTTTTCCTCATCTGCTGCTAATATCGCATCCTCTGGCACCTTGTGGCCTTAAGTCCTTGCAGGTGGGGAAACGCAGAGGCCCGGCCACGTGACGCCCGGCCAGAGGCGTTGCCCTCTCTGGGCCCCAGTCTCTTTCCCCAGAAAATGGACAGGTTGGATTGATAATAATAGCGATGGCTTCTGGAGCAGTTCCTATGTGCCAGGCACGGCTGTGATACTCTCTTTTCTTATTTGGTCCCCACAGTAAACCTATGAAGTAGATACTTGTCTTTCAGTTACGGGAGGGTCAGCCAAGCCACTTCGCAGCTATGTGAATTTGCCGCACTCCCCAGTCTCTCTGCACCTTACCTTCCTCATCGGTAAAATGTGGAGGAGGGAGCTGGTCTAGGGTCACAAAGGACTCAGTAGCAGAGAGGGCCGCGAATCCAGTCCGACACTGGAGACACTGGAGCCCAGACGTATAACCAATACGCCCTAGTGGGTCGTGCAGGCGCGCTACGTCGGCTCATTTGGTCATTCGACAAATGTTCACGGGGCCTCTAGCCAGAGCCACGCGCAATTTTAGGGACGAAAGATACAACAGTGAACAGGACAGCCACCATCCCTGTCCGCAGGGAGCTCGCGGTCCCCAAAGCGAAGGTCTCTGCCGGCTCTGAACTGGGGGGGGGGGGGGGGGGGGCCCCAAAGGGGGGGGTCCCCGGGGCACCGAGGGGGGGGGGGGGGGGGGAGATCCACCAAGAGAGACGTCTCCCGGGTTCAACAAGGAGGTGTTCAAAAGGAAACTCTCCTAGAACTCCAGGGAGCCTACCAACAGGGACAAGGTCATGGCTGGCTCTGTAACCTTGCCCTCTCCTTCCTGACCTTGCCGAGGCCTGGCCCACAGGGGTGTCCTGGAGCCGGCTCCCCCAGCCTCTTGCAGATCTGCTTCTCGTGTGTGTTTTATTCCAAGTTCAACGCGGCCCAGTTGAGCCTGGAATCCTGAGCAGCTTCAAAGTAAATATTATGATGACTCTCTGCACTCCTCACAGGCATTACTGTTGCTGGCACATTCGGAGGGCAGCGTGTCTCCTGGGCTCTTTCTCAGCAGTGCAGAGCAACGGGCCCCAGAACGTTTGTCCCGCTGGTTCCAGGGGCTGAGGCCTCCTGCACTAGATCTAGGATCGTGGGATCCTTGCAATTTCCAGAGCTAAGCAATTAGTATATGGTTTTTGTCTGGGGTGGGGGGTGCTGGGGAGGGAGAGGGCAACCTCACCCCACTCAGTCATCATTGTCAACCATAGAAAATCTGTTCGAGAGGAGTCATAATATGCCCACACCCGTGTGCCTAGCCCTCCAAAAATAATAACTGTGGGTGCCATTTATTGGTACCCTTACATATGAATTAGGCTCTGGATTCATAAAACTCCTCTCTCCCAATCCCACCATGCATCTGTGCACACGGGCACACACCTCCATCACGGTGAAGGGTGCTCACTCTGCTGGGGCGCCTACGGTCAGCAGCCCAGCACCCAGATAAACAACGCCGTGATCCAGATGTCTTAGGTCTCTGTTAATAATCGAAGCTAGCGCTACCATCAGTTTACACTTAACATGCCCTATGAGAAAAGAAAATCCTTTGGGGGAACATAGTCTATGCCTAACCAGACTCGTTTGAGAGCAGTCGTTAAGGGAGTAAACCTCATAGTTATGCACCGGCCGTGAGCACGAAGGAACGATCACCGAAAATCCTGCGAGAAAAAAGATCACCTTCCGCAGGCAAGCTACGGACCCTTGGCCAAGCCGGTGACAGTACCCAGCCCCACGGCTGGGCTGAGATTGCAGCCTGAGAGCCCATCTCAACCGCTCGTGACCTTGGCCCAAATTGTGGGTTCTCTGAGCAATGACAGGGTTGCGAGAACAGACAGAGAGCAGGATGCGTGGACTGCCAGCTTGTTTGAGTCAGGGATGGGGAATGAAATGAACCCAGTCCAGGTGGGGGCATCCACTGCATGCACCCGCAGTGCCAAGAGGGGAGCTACTGGGGCGATTTCCTGGGACTTGGCAGGTGCAGAAAGAAAGAGAGGGGGTGACTCTTTGGGGGTGAGGATCTCCTTCCTACCCCTCCCCCCTTGAAGGGTCTGGGGCAGTTGAGCAGGCGCACTCCGAGTGGCTGAGCTGTACCACGCCTGGGTGGGAACTCGAGGACAGGGGTTTACTATTTCTCCCACTCACTTTGCCTTGAGTGTAGCTGCCTCCTCTTCGGGGCCCTACGGGAGCCCAGAGTCCCCACGTCTAGTTGCACTACACTTCCGGCCCTCGGAGAGCCATTCCGATTTCTGCGGCCTCCCTCCTAAAGCCTCACTCATCCGCCCAACTGCACTTAGTTGAAAGGTTGATGAGGGTGGGCCTCTCATGTCACTTCTCAACTCCTCAACTTCAGTGCAGGTCATACCGAGCTCTGGGAGGAATGCCAAGGGAATCCAATATGTTTGTGCGGAAATTTTTCAGTAATCAAATATTATGCAAAATAAGTTGGCCAACCGCCAAAGATTGGAGCAATTTGGCAGTGCTAATATTGGATGTGATAGCATCTTGATGTTGATCACCGTGACTTCTATTTATTTTGTATCCTTCTCCTAATAGCATCTCATCATAACCACGAGTAGACTTCTGGCATTTGAAGAATTGTTGGCCTAGCTCTGGATGCCAAGGCCCATGATATGTAATTCTGTGAAGCACATATTGTCATCTCCTGGCTTCCCAAGCTGATGTGTGGGAGTGAGTCATTCGGCCAGTGAGTGAGCCTAGCTGACTGTCATCCATATTGAGAAGTGGCCTCCTTGTTCGCTACTCGTCCCTGAGTGCGCAGTTATTCTCCTATAGGAAATGATCGAGAAAGAGCGCTAAGGGGGCACCTGGGTGGCTCAGCTGGTTAAGCATCTGCCTTCGGCTCAAGTCATGATCCCAGGGTCCTGGGATCGAGCCCCGCGTCGGGCTCTCTGCTCAGCGAGGAGCCTGCTTCTCCTTCTCCCTCTGCCCCTGCTCATGTGTGCTCTCTCTCTCTCTCTCTCTGTCAAATAAATAAATAAAATCTTTAAAAGAAAAAAAAAAAAAAAGAAAGAGAGCGCTAAGGATGGAGGAAAAGAAAAAGAGAGAGTCCAAGAAAATGAACGACCCCAGTTAGAAAACAGAGCTTCAGGCGACATTAAAGAGTAAAATATCCAATTCAGCGGTGGGTCGGAGCCTCAACATGAATGAGTTCCCCATACGCTCTCTAGAAAAATAAGAAAGGGCAATCAGCAAAAGTGTCTGAGTGTTCCAACCAGTGGGAAAACAGACTCTATTATAGTATTTATACAATCATTAAGGTTTGGAAGTAGGGCACTGAAAGTGAGCAAGTATACTTTGCTGCACAATAGAGCGAAAATCACATGCTATGATCGTGTTTGCAAATTCGGGACTTTGGAAGGTCTAAGGAGAGATTCTTAAAGAATGTCAAGGAACTCTTGTTCCTCACATTTGCTTGGCTGGTGCCTGAGCAGTTCCTAAAGTGCCTTTGTGTTCTCAAGAGATGTCACTAGCAGCAGTTAGAGAAGCGGTGGGAGGGCCAAGGGGTAGGCCAGACCTGGGGGGCCTTGTCCACTCCACCACTTACTCTGTGTCGCCCTGGTCAAGTCTCTTATCCTCCCGAAATGTCTGTGAAGATACAAACGTTACTCACTCTACTCACTTCACGGACTCCTAGGAAGGACTCAAATTGCTACTATGGGAAAGTATCTGAGAAATAGAACGAGTGGTGCCCGTGGGGTTAACGCATTCATTCATTTCACAAACATTCCTGAACTCTCTTGGCGCTGTGATTAGCACACTAGAGGTGACTAAGACCTGGTTCCCACATTCGAGACTAAAGGTCCAGGTGGAGATACGCTTTTTTTTTTTTTTTAGATTTTATTGATTTATTTGTCAGAGAGAGAGAGTGCAGAAGCAGGGGGGAGCGGCAGGCAGAGGGAGAAGCAGGCTCCCTGCGTAGCAAGGAGCCCGATGTGGGGCTCGATCCCAGGACCCCGGGATCATGACCTGAGCCGAAGGCAGTCGCTTAACCAACTGAGCC